>NW_010228622.1:0-834 GCF_000690775.1 Eurypyga helias
ACCCATTACCCCTTGTCCTGTCAACCAACCACTTAGATGGTTTTCTCCCATTTTTTAATATAAGGAAAGTAAAAAACTAAAGGGCCAAATAAATTCTACTTCAAAATAATCTGTGCTTCAATACACAGTTTGGCAGAGGTGAATATGGCTCTGATGTGAATGTTAGGAAGGGCAGACTGAAGGGCCCTGTTGCCATAATCTCATGAGTGAAGGAAAATCCAACTTGCATGGAAACCATGTGAGAGTGAGGAGCCTGCAGTACCTTACACCTTTCCTTAAATTCTCACCTGGGGTAAGGGTTATTTCTGACATTCATTTTAGCACTTCACTTAGCACATTTCTTAATGCTGCAGGGAGCCAAGAAAACAGCGATGTCCTTATTCCCTCCTAAGGCACATTGCGATTCAGGCCTTTCTCGACAGTTACAATTTTTAAATATCTGGTAATTATCAATCATTAATTACACATTGATAATATTATAATTTCTCTGACTGGCTCTTAATACGTTTCTGTAACAGACGATGGTAATTCTAAGTGATAACAGTACTACAAAAGAAGTGACCACATGGGCCAGGCACCTGAATTCACAGATGCTTTGATCCGTATCTTGAGTGCAAAGCATCCTTCTAGTTCCATTTTGCTCCCCTGATATTTTCCTAAATTTCTAAAAGGATGAGTAATTAAGTGTATTTTCATGCCTAGCCAAATTAAAAATGTTACTTGCAAGTTTTCAGAATTTCATACTAACATTCCGTAAATCTGGAAAAAAAATGCATTCAGTCTTATCTGAACATCTGAATCGTGCGCCTCCATAGCACTGAGACAGTCTTATCT
>NW_010228622.1:845-3534 GCF_000690775.1 Eurypyga helias
CTCCTCCCAGGGAGTTAATTGGAAATGTATGCAGTCTTAGGCCACGGCAGGAAATTGTGTGCTAGATCACAACCCAGATAATCCCAGCAAACTTCACACAGTTTTTCAAAACACTGGAAATTGTACTGACTGAGAAGAGTGTTAAATGAGTCACAGGAATCCTGAGGATAACAAGAACTTTGTTTACGTAAGTGTGTGTCTTCTTGTCTGTACACCTCTTTCATTCCACTTCACTCAGAAAGACTTTCATCTCTTAATGACCAAAGAAGCTCAAGTCACAGTCCCTTGTCACTTCTGCTTGGCAAGTAATGCCACCGCCGTTTGCTCCATCACTGCCAACAGCCCTGAGACAGCCAAACGCCTGACATCAGACACATGACGGTGTTGCTAAACCCAGCAGCAGAATGGTGGGATCCACTTCCCGAGATACTCACCATTTGCACACAAACACAAGGTCCAGTTGGAAGCATCAAAAACACAAGTTTTCCCTGGGGGAAGTCTTGCACCTCATCAACAAAGACAGGCGGAGGCGGCACAAGGGAGCACAGGTAAGCAAACTCAAAGACCTAAGAGAGCTGTTCTTCGGTAAAATGATAATTTCTCCTCTATTCCCTATAGCATGAATGAGTTATTCAACTCTGTTACCCTAAAATGGGGATTATAATAAACTTGGGAAACATAATCTGCTATTGTCGAAACAAAACTTAGGACTTTATTAATAATTATGTAACTATGTCATATTCCCGAGTGCCTCCTCATCCCCATTTTCTCTCTCTTCTTACATAAAGACGCTGTGATTTAAATCTGGTGATTTAGTTTGCTAATTAAACCCCCTGAATATCAAATAATGAACCTGGGGTTTAAAACCTATTAATGCTAATGACCACTTTATCATCCTTTTTCTCCTCCAACAGAATGAGTGTGGTAAATACTTCTGTACCCGAGTGACTAAGATGATTTTACTAATTAACACTGCATGCTGAGGGTGGATTCCAGGCGTGTGCCTATGTTCATTCACTCTACCTCAGAATGTCACCATGGCAAACACTGGCCAGAGGACAGTTGCCTTAAATCCCACCATCAAAAAAAGAAAGAAAAGGAAAAGGGAAAGAATCCTCAGCATGCATTCATCAGCCTTTATCCAATGTTTTCTGAAGCCATAATTTTCTTTCTTGCCAGTCAAATGGCAAAAATAAAGGGATGATACTACATTTAACAGCTGCAAAAGAGGTTAATGACAGCAAAGGCTGATCTCCAATCAAACAAGCTTCCTGAAGTCTGAGACAGACAGAGAAGCTTTAACTCCTGATATTCTTGTTGGGAAATACAAGTCTTGGCCTGGTTTTCTATGCAGTTTGTTTGTCTCCCCCACTCGGATAAGTGGCCTGTCTTCTGGACATGAATCTCTCCTGATTTCCATACTTCACTGTGGTACAGAAATACCTACCACACTCATTCTACTGAAGGAGAAAAAGGATGATAAATTGGCCATTAGCATTAACATTAATAGGTTTAAAACCTCAGGTTCATTAGTTGATATTCAAGTTTTTTCTTTATCAGTTTAAGTTCTGAACAATTTCTTCACAGACTTAAGCAACAGGAGAGAGAGGCATTCTTTCTGCTGAGGAAGCTTTTGCTGTTAGATTGCTTCGTTTCTATGGGACGGGTCTGTACTGCAAAACCTTCCATCTGCATTTGTGAAAATCCTTTGTTAATAGAAATGCTTGCCCCTTGTTGTTGCATCTGCAATGACCTTAGAACAGCAAATCGGCAACGACAAACAAGTTGAGCCACCAGAACAGGATTTCTGCTCTCCGTCCCTGACAAAAGCAAGAGCATAATTTTATTTCACAAAGGCTTTTTATTTATGGGAACTGATGGCTGCTTGCTGCAGACAACAGCACAATTTGGAATTCAGTAAGAACTCACTTTTGCAAAGAAATATAGTAATTACTATTCCAAGGAATGATTTGTTAAGGCTATTAATCAGGTAAATAAATGAATGGGAACACATTATTTGTCTGAGAATCTAGCCTACAACTTGGAAAGCCTTACCTTAGCAGATAGCCAGAAAATATAAGAGGTTTTGATGTAACAAAGGAGACATTACAGAAAGACACTGCCAATATGTGCAGCAGACTGAGAAATGAAAGTTTTATAATGTTAGAAGGCAAGATTTATAGAGAGGAGTGTATTAATGTCAACGGATTACTAAGCTGCACAAATCGAATCTAATGACAAATAGATGGTGGAATCGTGCTGGTGATGGTTTAATTCATCATTAATTTTGCAGTGGCTTGACACAAGAGGCATTGGAGCAGAAGTCTCTTGGCTCTCCTGGCCTTCTGAAGCAAAGGAGCACAGAAGAGGAGGACAAGGAAAATGGGTTTCCAAGAAGACACAACCCTGTGTAGAGGGCCTCCATGGGAAGCACAACTCCCCTTCTCTGTAAGGAAGGAGTGACGTATCTGAAAGCTGACAGAAGGGATGTGAAAGAGCAGTCTCTATGAGCGCTTCCCTCCACACCAGCCAGAGAGAGGGAGAGTTGATCTCCTCCCCAGCACAGCAGTAGCTGTATTCTGCCCGGGAGTCCTCAACACGGGTTTTAGCCGAGACTGCAGCACCTGGAGTTTGCTGCTGCTTCCCTCCACCCAGCTGCTGACAGACAAGAAATGTCCTCAGCAGCGGC
>NW_010228623.1:0-849 GCF_000690775.1 Eurypyga helias
CGTCCCCTCTCCTCCCGCGGAGGGACCCCCGCTGCCCTGGCCGGGAGGAGCTCAGTCCCCTCCGCTGAGGA
Source organism: Eurypyga helias (assembly GCF_000690775.1). Taxonomy (NCBI): domain Eukaryota; kingdom Metazoa; phylum Chordata; class Aves; order Eurypygiformes; family Eurypygidae; genus Eurypyga; species Eurypyga helias. Next base: position 72 of record NW_010228623.1, read on the forward strand.
AAATCCACCTTCTCCACCCCGGCGCCTTTATTGAAACGCTCTGTGGAGTTTTTACCTTGAAGTTTAGGTCTCCTGGTGCCCGTTCAGCCCCCCTTCACCCCTTGCCTGCCCTTTAAGCCCCGTTCTTCCAGGGCATCCCTCGGCACGGCGGGTGCGGGAGGGAGGGGAGCCGGCGCCTCGTTCTGCTCCTTCATCCTCCACACACAGACCGCCCCGGCAGCACCATCGCTTGCCGCTGACTTTAACGCGTTCTATCACCCATTTCGCCCCTCCCAAACCTTCTCTGCTTTCGAGATGTCACTGCTTAACTGCAGCATAAAAGCTGCTGGTTTGGCGTGAGCAAAAATTGCCGAGGTGAGGTACGCCGTGGGATGAGGATGCTGCTCCATCTGGGTGATTAGGGTTGGTTCTAACGTCTCCCGTACCTGCGACTTCGAGAACGTGTTGACTTGCTCAGAAATGCGAGCTCAGACCTCTAAATCAAGCATCATACCAAGTGTTGCTCTCGCTTTCTTTTAGGCAGCTGAAATCTGTTGCTTAATCTCAAAACCATCGGATTAATGAGAAAACATAAATTCCAATGTGGTTCTTACATTCTTTGGAGTTTGACTATTTTTTGGTCATAACCTTTTAATCCTTAATTTAAATATTGCATGTCTGGACCAGTCCCTACTCCAGCAGAGTAAACCAGATCCTAACAGCATTAGAAGTAGATCATGTCTGAAAACATGGTAAAATTGTTCTTCCTGTTGATATGAGTCACAGCACTATGTTATGT
>NW_010228623.1:871-3717 GCF_000690775.1 Eurypyga helias
AACATTTGCTTTCTGATGGGGCAGGAGTAGTCTTACACAGTTTGTTGAGCTTTTTACATTTTTAGATCCCAGTTTTAGACCCCTTTTTTTTCCCTATTTAATTGCTTTTTTGTTTGGATTCCAGCCTTTGTGGAACCATGAAATACGTTATGTTTTCCTGTTTTGGAAAAGCTCTTTAGGAAACCCAACAGCATGCATCGGAGAGCTTTATATTTATTAAAAAGACCCAAGAGATAAAGCTAACCCAAAGTGATCAAATGGATACATGCCTATCAGGCCGTATATAAATTTCCTTCTTCCATGTGCAGCTTTTAAAACTTGTCACTAACTCATTAGATCACAAAGGCTTATTAGAAGCTTTCAGTGACATTTTTTTTACTAAGTGTAATTGAAACCATCTTTAAAATTGTTTGGGAGAAGAACTCCTGAGTACAAGGACTAAAAGCAGGATTCATCTACTTTAGAATTTGGTGTCTCACCTGTTTGTTTTTTTTCAGAATTCAGAATTGTTGTGAATTAAATTTTCTATAAAGTGTGATGTTTATTTTGAAGAGGAATCTATTTAGTTATAGAATGCTACTTTACCAATACTCAGTAGGTTTCCAATAGCTTGACACTGCTCTCTATTTCAAGTATACCACCTCCAGAGGATAGTCTGCTTACGGTCTGACTTGCTTTCTAGGGGTGCCTATTTCTCTTTGGTGGCTATGGAAGGAGTTTATTGGGTTTTGGCACTAAACACATCTTTTATGTTAGTGACCTTGTATTGAGTGGTATGAATTTGCATTGTGACTCTTATCCTCAGTCTGTCTGTCTATGAAGTAGAGGGAATGAGAACATAAGATGAAAAACGTGGTATAAATCCAAAGTAGTATTGCTACTACATTTGCATCACTGACAGTCCTCTTCCATATCTGGTTTAGGAAAATTTGTCTGATCAATAGTGTTTATGATTTGGTGTTCCTATGTAATACTCTTCTTTAAATGGATAAATTGTCTGGATCCTAGCAGCTTGAAACATTTATTGTGTACAGGCTGTGGCTCATTTGAGGTTGTGGATCGCAACTGGCAGCTGTTTTAAATAAGTAAAGCAAAGGGCACTGAGAAAGGAAAGTTGTATGAAGTATGGTTTGAAATATGCAGCTTTCAGAAGATTGATACAAACCAGATTGGTTCTGTGGTCAACTAATACTAGATGTTCATAGCAGGGGCTTCCTTTTCTTACAAACATGGGTATTGCAGGTACTGCAGCAGTTACGTGCACCATGTATCTCCAACTCCCGGCCAATGACTTCTGAATACTATGAGCCTGATCTTGAAAGAGGTTGTGGTTGAATTTTCGTGCTTTAATGCCTTTGTAGAGAGGTTTGGTGAAATAATTTATCTTAGGCATGTTTACCAGATGAATAATGGGAAGTTCTTATTCCTCTCATCCATGGCGTTACAAAAGCATTCGCCTAGATAGGATGTTTGGGATCATCTAAGCCAGCCTTTTGCTCTGAAGGAGAAATAGTTTACTTGAGATATTTACTAAGACTATTTGCAAACTGCATGCTGAAGGAGACCATCTCTTCCCAAAGTAACTATCAAAACTGGTTAATTTCAAGTTGGGCTGGGGAGTCCATTTGTATCTGTTCTGTCACACCCCATGTTACAACAGGAAAAATTACAAGTACTATGTATTCATGAGTTTAAAAAATCTATCAGTGATTCAGGTTATAGACTGACAAGACTAAGCAAGTCTGCTTTATTTCCCCAACATGCTGAATTTTTAGAAGGGGGAAGAATATAGGGTAAAATGAAAAAGTGCTTGCTCAGCTAACTTCTGTAGCTCTGACAGATCATTTTGTGCCCAATCATCCTTAACTTCCGGCTTACTATTATCCCCCTTTTTATAGATCGTTTCATAGTGTGTCCCTGTCACTGAAATCAGTACTGTAACTACTGTTGCTAATGGTGGAAAAGAATTAGGGCATAGGGGAGTGATTATGTCCTTCTATTTGGCATCTGGGAAGCCATATGTAAATTATTCTGTCCAGTCTTGGGCTCAGAGTACAAAGGAGACTGGCAGGCTGGACCGAGTCTAGCAGAGAGGCACCGGGAGGCTTAGCCTTCAGAAGAGAAAGGTTAGGGCAGCTCTAACTGCAGTCTTTGCCTAACTAATGGGAAGTTACTGAGAAGAGACAGCTAAAATTTTTGCAGTGGTGTACAACATAAGAGCAAGAGGCAAGGGGTGCAGATTGTAGCAAGGAAAATATAAGGATTAAAATATAAGGAGAAAAATGCATATATGGAGAATATAGGAAGATATTCTCCTTATATGAATTTAAGGAGAAAACCGCTTCACGTTGGGGCGGTTAAGCACTGGAGCAAGTTGCCCAGACAAGTTCTGTAATCTCTATCCTTGGAGTTCTTAAAAGTTGGAAAAACTACTCTGTGATGGATTAGGCAAAGGCCATTGCAAAATTTTCTTCATGACAAAAGTAACTAGAAAGGAAAAAGTACTCAGATTATGGCTCTGTAGTCATTTAATGGAAATAAAGTTCACAGGCATTTCAAGTTGGAGCATGGTGACAAAAAATTACTTCTCTTAGGCTTAAAAAAAGACTCAACAGTGATTAGTTCTCAGATTAAGAACTGTGGCATATTAGTATGGTATTCATATCTTTTCAGACTGACAAATTTCAAACAAACTATTCACCAGAACACTGGTTGTGATTGTCACTTTTCTTGTGGATTTGACGGTTGCCACTATTTCTAAGAGGGAGTACTTTGCCTCTTTCAGGGTGATGAATTATTTGGAAACATAGAATCATTTAGTTCAGAAAAGACCTTTAAGATCATCA
>NW_010228624.1:0-4756 GCF_000690775.1 Eurypyga helias
ATATATATAAAATATATATATATTTACACCTGTATTTTTTTGACATCTGAACATTCTGTTTGGGATTTCTCATAGGAATGATGTAATTTTAAACACTGAGCTGATGGCACAGCTGAAATGTGTTATGCAGTTAACACTGGAGTTAAACCAAACTGAAGGTCGTGGGTGCGATGGTGAACATAATTATTACCTTGCCTAATGCTTTAAGTGTAGAAGACAATTCTGCTGCTTCAGAGAATCCCCAGGAGAAGCATCAGCCACCTGAAAGGCTGCACAGCTGTTGGACTGTGCAGTGTCAGATTTTACTGGGCTGAATACATATGTGGGAAATCAAAGAGTTACTTTAGACATACAGGTTTGTGTTTGATATCTGAGAGAAAGGCCACAAGGCTAGAAACAGGCAGAGTAACTCTCACTGAGTGACTAGCAAAAGAGCAGGAGAGGGGCTGGTGGTAGAAAGTTGGCTTGGAGGAGGCTCGGAACAATGAGCAAAGGAAAGAAAAGAGCTCTGTCTGATGCCTTCTCTGTTAGAAAGCAGGGCAACGTCAGTGCTCACGAAAAAGGAGCTGCAGCAATGAAATACAGGCCTTAGGTTTTCTCTCAACGGAAACAGCGTGCAGCAGGCCAGTACTGGATAGCAGTACTTCTAGATATAATACTGGCTTAGGGTTAATATAATGTGTTTATATTTTTAGCCTTACTGAGTTCAGCTCTTCCATCTCTATTATTTCTTTCCCCATATGGAGCTGTTGCTGTAAATACATATGCAAATTCTATAACATACTGAAGTAGAAATCAAGCAGTGGATATTGATACGATAGGGTATATTTAGAGTAAGATTTTTTTTTTTTTGTTAAGTCTGGAAATTTCAGTTTCCTGTTCTCTGTACTTTACATTTAGGAAACAAAATCTATAGGGATACATAGACATAATGACAAACTGTGAAAATGCATGCATAATATACTTGACCCTAGAAATTCCCACATTTCAACAGACAAATGTACTTGCCAGAGCCAACAGTAGTCTATTGAATCATACAAGCATCATAAAGTTAGCTAAAGCACTAATTAAGTATGGTCATCTTAAAAGAAGAATTCATGCCTCATCTTGGCAAGATGCCCATAACAAAAAGATAGATCTGTCACAATCTTGCAGACTGCAGTAATTAAGGTTTAAAATACTTCCCGGTCTAAAACAAGGATAGTTCAGACAGAGCTAACTGTTGAAACAACGTCCCTTATGAACTGACATTGCTCTTCTATTTCACACTGACGTGTTTTAATTTTTTGTTGTTGTTATTGGCTTCTGTGCAAAATGTTCAGAAAAACAGAAATTAGCAAATGCTCATCAACACTTATTATAGAAGCTGGGAGGCTAGAAAACAATTATATGAAGTAGCCAGAACATTCTGTCTGGAGGTAGTACAGAAAGTAGAAAATTAATTTTTCTACCTCAGAGTAGTTAGCAAAAAGGTTATCTGTCTGGAGTTTTTGTTCTCTTCCATTTGTGAACATGTGGTTCTATTGATGTTAATTGGATCCAAATATCTTCAGACTTTAAGGATTTGAAATTTATTTCCAAATCTGGATTCTTGGCTCACATCCAAACCTGCAAGTTCTGGAGGAGAGAGATCTCTGTTAATGCTTCAGTTGAATTGCTTTTAGATTTTGATTAGTGAGTAAATACAAAATGAAAGGTCAAGTTGATTGCACGTACTGTTGACTTAAATAGGATAAACACAGTGTATGTGTGTGTGATCTCCTAGTATAATTTTGGATAACATGTTATCTGGTTAGCTCTCTCAACTCAGTCTTTTTTCCATTCGGAAGGGTCAGTCTAGTGTTAAGGATGCAAGGTATTCAGGGGTCCATGATCGTGAACCTTTTTTAGTGCCTTATTATTCTGTATTATGTTTCTGGTGTAGTCCAATACTGGTTTCAGAAGTCTGCCCTCTGGCACAGTCATTCTACTGTCATAAGAGTTTATTTTTTTGTGATCTTGGTGGTTTTTAACAATAAGGTCTGAACTGCATGTTTAGCAGAAACTGTGGGAACATGGATGTCAAGTCCATTAATCACAGATTTAAAAAAAAAAACAAAACCCAAACCTCTAGCCTGGACTGTCAGCCAAGGATTAGCGGTGCCCCCACTGCAAAACCTATTCAAACAACAACACACTGATTAGGTCAGATTGTCCTTCTGCCCTGAGATGTTTGTAGCAGGAACTGGCAGTTACAGCTATAATCCTTACCGTACTCCAGGCTGTGTAGAGATATGTGATCGTAAGACCATAGGCCACTCCTGTGTAGTGCTTACTGCACTGATGTCAGGCTGACATGACCGCATCAAGCCAATCAAAATGGCATGTTCTGAGAAACAGATGAATGCATGAGCTTCAGCAGCACTTTGATAGCAGCTTAGAAGCATATTTCTGTAACTCAGCAATTCATTCAGTCCAAACTTATTTGGAAGGTAAACATTAGCTGTATATATTTATTAAAAGGTAAAAAGAACCAAGTTATTAGCATGTTTTCTGAATATCTCGTGTACTGAAAAGATTAATTCTTTGCAGTGGTGATGTGACTTGATGTGAAAATGTCTGAGGGGCACACACGGAAATCGAGCCTATGCTACAGAAATTTTGACTGGTTTTGCTGCATTAGTTTGGCTAATGAAAACAAACGGTGTCTTTTGGTGGTGCCTGGTGAACTACCCCTGTCTTTTGAGTGGCATTGTGCTGGTGATTGGTGGTGGGTGAGTTGGGCTGACTTGTTTTTTATCTGGTTAAAGAGGACACAAAGGTGTCTCGCAACCCTCTGTTACAGAAGAAAGCTTTATTTTCCTCTACTGCAGCTCTCAATCGATGTGGCTGTTCTGCATGGTTAACAACACAGCACCAGAATTCTATTACTATGCAAATTCATTTCAAATTATTTCGCAAATAAATTGCTCAGACTCTGTTGGATTTCCTCACTTTCTGGAGTTATCTTGACTTCTCAGAGCCATTTGGCCCCATTCATTTTCATTTGCAGAATTATCTGTAGTATGGAAATCAGTGTTAACTGTTTTTCTAGCTACTATTGTCATCACTAGCCAAAACTGACATTTTAAATCTGTGTCTTATTAGCAATTCTGATACAGAGTCACTCGTTCAGCATGGTGCTGTGATCTGTGTCTCTGGCACCTTCACTGACTGTCTTACTCCAGGCTGCCCAGCAGGTCAGTGGGAAGGCAGAGCTGGTTCTCACTTCGGTGTTAGATGCAGTTAACCTGCTCTCGCTGACTTATGTTGGACTGTGTTTCCCTGGGCTTCTCAAGGTGCTTGCCTCAAACCATAAGGCAGTAGTTACTTCGCATCCAGGCCTGGCAGATTCTGTCCCCTCCATCAGCTGCAAGGATAGCTGCAGCCAGCTCCAACAGCTCTGTGGGTATTTCATCTTGCTGGCTTGGGAAATGGCTTTGGACTGGGGTGTCAGGTAAGGGATGCGGGAGATGTGCCCAGGTAGTAATGCTCTGCAGTGACTTTTGGATGCATGTTGGAAGGGCTTTCATTCGCATGTATTCCCTTGGGACAAAGTATTTGTAAGGTGTGCTCTTGATTTGTAGTTTGACATGTTAGGATTTATATTTAAAATTTAACTATACGTTTGTTAAAATATTGAGGCATTTTACATATGAAAACGTAAAATGAGGTTTGAGATAAAATGTCAAATTAGGATTTACTTTAATGTCTGCAAAATGTGGTGTACCTAGTATATGGCTTTAAAATGTATAGCATTCTTAATTTCTCAATATACCTGTATTTCTGAAGATCTTGAGAAAGGAAATAATTTTCCATTTTTGTTAGATAATGAACAATAGGCCAAGAAGAGCAAATTCTTAAATCTGATATTTTTTCAAAGAATCATATATATAGTAAAATGATGACAATGGAACTTGTTTATTAAACTAATGCAGTGATTTTATCGCTTATTCTTGGTATCTTAGTACCTGATATTAGCCTGGTATGGTTGCCATGGTAACTGAACACACTGTTCCTTTCATTTGACCTTAAGTTCAAGCCCTGCTGTTGCAGGAGAAATGCCAAGAACACCTCCACTTTTATTAAAAACAAAACTATCAAATACATGCAAAGAGAAAAATGGGCAAAAAGAAAGGACAATCTGACATTACATTGTGAAACCTAAAAGGAGAAGAGCCGGCTTTTAACTAAAGGACCAAGAAATAAACAACTGTTAGGATGCATATGTTCATATTGTGTTCTGTCCTTAAATTCAGCTGTATTTGGATAGATTTGCTCCATCACCATTATATTTACTATTCACTGTAAATGTGGCTACCCTTTAGAAATTTCCTGTTATTTATTTGCTACAAGAACCTGTTGGATTTCTTCTCAGAAGAGCAGTGTTGACCTGTGTCTTGCTGAATGGCAGGATTCCAAGTGAAAACACAGACTCCAGCCTTATATATAAGGATTACTATGCTTTACTATATATAATCTATATAGATATATCTATCTATATATATATCTCATAGTAACAACCGAAAAGAAAAGCAGAATAACAACGTACCAATCAGAAGAGAAAGATAAGCAGGATAGTGATGCACCAGTTCATTACTGTACAGCAAGGCACTGATTAAGCAAAGCACGCATCACCAATTGCCACCTCAAAACCATCATCCTGGTTCACAGATCAGCTGGGAAGCCCCTTGGCAGCTGGCTCCTGGAGAACTGCAGTAACTGGGAAAGTCCTACG
>NW_010228625.1:0-2167 GCF_000690775.1 Eurypyga helias
GGGGGTGGCGGGAGGGGGAATTAAAAAAAGAAAAAGAAGAGACCAAATACATTTTACTCCCTTTAGAATACAACCTTAAGACAGATTTCTCTGTAGCAGAACCTTACTAATAATACAGGTTTACACAAACACTCACCTATTGCTCTACAGAAAAATGTGATCATTTCTCTCCAGCTCCTAGGAAAGATTTAATAACTGATGCCACAGCATATTACTAGGTCAATTATTTTCACTGTACTTTTTAGAGTCTTTTTCCAATCCTACTATACACTGGAAGAAATTAAACATAAAATTTGGTTTAAAAAAGCACATTTTGTGATTATTTGTCTTTTCTATGATTGCATCAGTTTATTTACTTTCTGGTAAACGGCATTCAACCATTTGACTCGCATGCATAGATCTAAGTTAGCAGAGTTTTCCTGAGACACACATAATAAATAGGCTTGAATGAGGGCAGTGACCAAAAGGAGCTGGCATCTTCTGCGTGGTATTATACTCAACTGCATGCAGCTGGGGTTGTTGGGTAAAATTGGATGAAAATTCAACATATTCTGATCAGGTCAACTGAAGTCTTCTAACTACAAGGTTATACTGAACTGCACTAAAAAAAATATATTCCACTCTTATAAACAGGAACACATTCCCATACTCTTCATTTGGACATTAACTTCACTTTTCAACATCAATTTAACATTTTATTCTGTCAGAGGTTTGTTTACTTGTACTTCTTTTAATGTGGTTTTCTGGTAGCTGTTTTGCAACTATTAATTTAAATTGAAGTAATAAAATCTCATTATTGTCTGCATCAAATATACTCTAGTGTGACGGATTGTTCTGCTCAGTATGACTACTTACACAATACAGCAAAAAAAAACCCAGAATATTGGAACAGGTACAGTAATAACTCACTATAATCTTTTATTTAGAGATTATTTTTATGAAAAAGCTTTTAAGAAACTTTGAAGTGTGGATTTCTCAACAGTTGAAAAATTGTTGATTTAATATTTGTTTATATGATGTGGGAAAAAGGGACCTTGCCTGTTGCCCTGTGAGCAGAAACAACATCAGCAAACTATTAATTTACAGCACTTCTCTAAATACGATTGATGTATTTAGTGTTAAAACTGAGTAAAAAGGATTTCTTTGGCCAAGTGAACATTGCAAATTTTTTTTGAGTCCAGTCGTGAATTGCCCTGTAAGTAGGTAGTAGACTTCTGCAAGTGATTTTGCATGGGTTGGTACCAACATGAAACATACAGTCTATGAATTGAGGCTGAAAATTGGTTCTGAGGCAAGACAAGCCATGTCATTTCTTCTGGGAAGGTGTGATTTCTTGTAAGGCATGTGAGAGCAGAGCAAAAAGGGGAAAGGCGGTGCCCCTTGGATATTTGTTTGAAATGCAAAACACAGTATTTAAGATACTATCTTTACATTTTCATTAGATTTCTTGATGCTACGCCTTTATCAGTATTGAACTACCTAGGTTTCTTGCATCTTCTGATTCTAACATCTGAGGGAAAACTGCATAGCCTGCTCAAGAGGTCAGATTCAATAGCACCATAAGTCCCTTTTGGCTTTCAGCCTAGGCTCAGCCCACATAATTTTAAGCATTTCATGAGGGTCAGGTATCAGGAGCCTTAAACTATCTGCACAAAAGGTAGTAAGCACTTGTAGAGAACAACTCACCTCAGGGCTGTTTTCCACTGGGATGTAAATTATTAACTTAGCTGATTTAGAAGGCTAAAAAAGGTTGTAATTAATCTAGTTCTTACAGTAAATAAATTAATAAAATATTTTTTCACATTAAAAAATCACTCTGGTAACCTGGCTAAACCATGCATTTTCTCAAATTACAGACAGCAGGAAGAGGAAAGAAAATCTGCCTTTCGTAGTCTTGGTGAGGAAGTTCAGGTGGACTGCTGAAGAAGCTAAGGTGTTATGCCAAGAAATGATAAATGATAAATGCCTCCCACTTGATATTAATGAAGGCTCTTCAATTAACAACTCAGAGATAAACTGTTAAGCAGTATTTAATTCAATTTTTTTACTGAGATATTTCCAAGATAGAAATTTATCCAGTGACTCTCAATGGACTGGAATGGCATATAGACAATGGTATTTCAAATGTGACTCATTGAATTATTCCATTTTAGTAAAGGTAACAATT
>NW_010228626.1:0-5042 GCF_000690775.1 Eurypyga helias
TTAGTGGGTTTCTAATACATTTTAATTAATTTCTTGATATTTATATATACAACACCATATGATAACTTGTATTTAAGTATGCTGTGTTGCTAACTACATGTTATAGGAATATTATGTTTATAATCGTAGGCCCATAGGCTACATTTTTTAAAGTGTTGATTTTAAATACTGCAAAATTAATAATTACCTTCTTTTGCACACAGTTCTTGCTACATATTGGACACTGGATTTGCAGGATTTAAAAAATATAACTCTTTTGTGATTAATTTACTCCTCTAACTTACATATTGCTTTAATGATTAGCACATACTGTACTATTCAACTAGGAGGTGTCATGATTTGTGCTTTACAGTGACGGTAGGCACTTAAAAGGGGAAGAGAAAAAAAAAGCAAATAAAATTCAAAATTAAGAAAGGTATGTATTATGGGCAAAATGTAAACACGACAACATCAGGCTGAAATGTGAGTGTTGGTAAACAATGAAGAAGCCCAGATAACGATGTTGGAAAATACTCTACAAAATTAAGCAGAATTTTCCCTGCTGCTAGGTGAGATGGACCTGTCATGTCAATAGGAAAAGGTGTAACTCCAAGTACTGTCACATCAGGTACTTTGGCACATTTGGTCCCCACCAGATAATGTTAGTGTAGGCAGAAGACAAGACACCTCTCTGCTGCCGTTAGGTGAGCACAGGTGCTGTCACAGTCTCGTGTCAGTAAAATTTATTATGACCGCATAATCTGCAGCTATATTTTTGTGTGAAGTTTCATAAAAGAGTCAAACTGGAAACTCCTCCAAAGTTTCCTTGTCCAGAGCAACCTTTGGGAATCATATTTAGCAAACTAAATCAAAGTAACAGGGGTTAAAAAAAAAAAAAAAAAAAAACACAAAACCCAAAAAACCCAGAGATTTCATTTCTTATTTTTTGTAACTCCATCCATGTAATCAGACAATGTTTAACCCTAAGGAAATTTTTTCCTATATTATTAACAAAAATAGTGATGCCTGGGTTGCTTCCTATATAGGTCTCTATTGTGTCTCTATTCCTCTAGTTTCTCTTTACCTCCTTCTAGCAGCAATTTCCTTCATTTCAGTCTTTGTATTAAGAATGCCTATAAAATATTGGTGTCTTGACCAAATAATGCAGAGTGACATCATATATTTGTACTTCAACTTTCATATGCTAAATTTGCAAATGAGTTTTCAAATGCCTTCTCTCAATAGTCAGGGAAAAGCTTATGTAGTCCACAGATACCTCGGTGTCTGAATCAGCTTAAATTCCCAGTATTATGGAGAGCTTTTTGCCCTCACCTCCCATATAAATTTATTTGTATTATTTCCATATAAGTAATGCTTTACAAAAGGTGCAGTAGTTGGATTATTGAAAGCAAATGTCTTTTGACAAAGTGACACTCTCACCCGTGATTTCAGTAGGAACTTATAGGTCAGTCCTAAAATCCACTTCTTTTTTGTTTTCTCACAATAGCCCTGCTCAAACCCCTCAGGATGGGGAACTCACATCCTAATTAACAGCCAGTCTTGTATTGTTGTCCCTTTCCCCACTCAATCAACTCACTATCACTATTAACCAGAAACATTCCAATGTACTAAATATCTTGCCATTTCACAGGAAAAACCCACAAAATACAAGTGCTTCCCCCTGATCTTGGAGAGACATTTGGAAAATTGAGCTGTGAGGACCACATTCTCCATAGAGAGACACAGTCAAAAGTATACAGGAATCTGCAACGAATTTGAGCAAACTGGTAAAAATTAAAATTACAAGATAAATCTAATGTTCCCAGATGAAAGTGGAAGGAAAACTTACTGTGTTTGCAGCTTGGCTTTTCATGCCCTGCCCCTTAAATACAGAAGGATTCACATCATGTCCATGATTAAGACCATATATTTTTGGTATGAAATTGTACATCCAGAGAAAGCATGTCTAGCACTAAATAGTATGGAGTGGTTGAAAAATGGAAGACAAAGTGCAACTTGAAAAATCGTTTTAATGAAGAAATAATCTCCACAAACCCTCATGTGAACCACATCATAGGATATTTTAACAAGCAACGAGGCCACAAACTTGGTGATGGGTTTTTCTAACACGAAGCATAGAAGATGGAGCTTTACCAAAACAGAATATTTTATCAAGGTGAGACATTAGTCTTGTATGGTGAAGACCTACTTGTGGTTGATTTTCCAGACATATTGTACACTGTCTACCGGTGTGATTATCAAGGTGTAAGAATTATTTACATTTCTTTTCTTTTTGTTCCCAAATCTTTCATTGATAAGGGTCAGACTGAAGCAGGCAACTAGAGCAAGAGGCTAACAAAAAATAGAAAAAAAAGAGAGTAATAGTTATTTTTGTAATTATTACATATAATTTAAAATCTGATTTCTCATGAACACTTTCCATATCCAATGGCAGGGAAAAAAATTACAAAAATTCTGCCTTGCACTGAAGAGATCCCTCTGTAAGCACTGTAACTGTCCTCCTCAAAGTCCTGCCAGCTTTGATCAAATAAATAGTTCAAACAGTCATTACTTTTGGGGTTTGGTCTGTATAACAATAGCTATGATGGTAGATTTGGTCCAGGAAAGTTTACAAGTTATACGAAGGATTCCAGACCTCCACACTCCTGCTCACATGGAAATGCCCATTTTATCTTTGCATATAAATACCGGACAATGTGTGCAAAGTTTCCAAATTATTTCATTTTCTTGGGAAAGAGAGACGGTAATTGGGTGGGCTGTGCAAGCTCATTCTTCCTTCTGCTAGTTAAGTAATGGGCATTCATCTTTCCACAAAGAGCCCAAATTGTTCTGTCTGCACTGTATGTTTTGTTGTCTCATATTAACTGACCTATCAGACCATAAAAAGCAGAACAAGGCCTTCCCATCTCTTAATTGGTGTCATCAGGAGTCCTTTCTCATTTACTATGAAAAGGACTAGCATCCCCTAGAGAAGAACTGTAAGCCTAATGTGGGACCTCTCAGATTGGAAGTCAGAGGCAACGGTGATTAAATATAATTTTCATTTAAAAGATACAAAGTATCTGGGACTGGCTTTTTGAGCATACAGTCATTTCTTATTGAAATTTAAACAAAGTTTCTCTAGCTGTTTTCTTTATCCTGCACTGTTCCCCTCTGAGAGCAGGCTGCCGGCTCACTGTGAAGGAGAGCAGCAGAATCATATTCACGTGAGTCCGAAGTTTCACCTACAACTCCCAAATAAAATATGTGCTTTCTAATTTACCCACTCCCAGAAAACATATATCAGCTGAATGCTTTGAAACTTCAATTAACAAATGACCTGTGCGCAGCGTTGCCTCACCGTGGTCCGTGAACACACATAAACCAGCATATTAAACCACTGTCACATTAAACAGCTTCACAGAGCACTGAGCAACCGAAGACATCCTGTTTCCTTTCTACCTTCACAAAAGACTGTTCCTTCACCAGTACTGCAAGACAGACTGTTCTTAGCAAGACACTCTGATTGCAAAACACAGCACTGACAAGAACCGACGGACGACACAGAAGGACATTGATAAAGCAGTGATCCAGACCCCTGAGAGATCCATTGCTACCTATGTATTTAACAGGGATATCATATGGCGTGAATCCAGTAATAAGGTCATCGCTACCTGCCTGGTCATTAATAAGATAAAATCATGCTGGCTGAACTGAGGCAGTTCAAAGGATATAGCAGGAACGGGCGGGCAGGCTGAAAGGTGGCTGAACCCCTGCTTGCTACGGCCAGAGCCTGAGGGCTGTATGTACACAGCAAAGGTGTGGGCAAGCTGTGCTGCTAAAGAGGATGCAAGAGCAAAGAACAGACCTCAAGATATTTGGTGGCAGCATTGCAAAGGCCTAAATCTAAGATAAATTGCCTAATGCTAGGCGCATTTTTAAACTTGCAGGCTTGCTTTGCGTTTGCTGTGGGGAACAAAGCAACTAGAAAATCTTGTAATGTGTTCTAGTACCTGTTTAAATTATACCACATAACAATTCTGTTGGACTTTCTGGAGCTGATATCTGTTAATCAGGCACTTTATGGAGCTCTTTCATAGAGCCATAGAGCTCAAAAACTATTGAGCAATATCCCATAGGTGATGGGATCTGTCTCTAATGCCTTTCAGAAGTGCATCAGGAGCCTGCTTCCTGATGATCTTACTAATTTTTCTAATTTAATACAAGCAACAACATCATTTTTGGCAATGTTTGGAAAAGGAAAACTCTCTCTTGACTGCTAATGATGCAAATAATAAAAACAATGTAGAGTTTAATTTGCCTTCAGCACAAAGCTCTTGCAGTCACAGAAATTGTATCCATTCAGTTAACAGTAGAATTTCATTCCCAGCTAATAAATGAAAGCACTTGTATAACATAATCAATGAAATAACAAGTTGTAGCACTTCTATATCTCTTTTTATCCAGGGCTATATTTTAACAGCTCTCCAAATAATACCACCAGACTGTTCCTCGCTAAGGGTTTTTTGTTTCAATAATGATGGAAGACAGACACAGTGAAATCCTATGTACCAAAGTGATTTCTGTTCTGTTTGGTTTTGTCAGCTTTCATACACCTTCATTGCCATGCAAACTTCCCAGGAATCAATGAGTAGCTGGGTCACCAGGTCAGCTAGCTCCCTTCAGCATCCAGATCCTACATTCTGAAATATCTGATAATAAAGGAACTGGAGGGGTTATGTAGCCTGGGGACTGCTTCTGCAGAAAGACTAGAAATAGCAGAGGTCTCAGAAATACCGAGTTTATGTGGTTCACATCTTGTTTTTCTAATAGGCACCTTTAGTGGATTCATTATCCCTTATCAGAGCTATTTGAAATAATAACCAAAAAGAACAGTCCTTTCCATTGACCGGGCTGGGAGTTAGCCATTATCACAGGGAAGATGCCTAAATTTATATGGTTGAGGTCAGCTGGAGTAAATGCCATGCATTACAGAAAATAACATCAAGATACACTGGGAGAAAAAAATCAACATAAGCATATGTCGTGGTTTAACTCTGGCT
>NW_010228627.1:0-6237 GCF_000690775.1 Eurypyga helias
GGAGGGGGGGGAGGGAGGGAAAGACCCCAGAGACAGCCTTTTCTTTATATGTTTATTAGTTTAACAAGAAACACATTAATGGTGCTTCAGAGAAAATCTGATATAAGCAGAAAATACCTGGATGCACCTATGTTGCCAATTAACTGCTGAATAGGGAGAAAAGTTAGATCCCGTCTAGCTTAGTATTTCTGTGGATGTTTACTGTTTTAACTTTTAAACCACTGCAGCCTGACAGTGTAATTAATGCTATTTAAAAATAATAGTAAATCAAGTTTAAAGAAACCCATGTTACTCTTGCCTTGTTAAAAAAAAACACCAAAAACACCATATAAAACATGTCCTAATGCTCTTTCTTTTCAAACATTCCTTTATCCATTTTACTTACACGCGAATGTTAGTCTCTGTAGCTATCTTGAAAGAAATCAAGTAATCAGAAGCAATCATCAACCTAAGCATTTCCTCTGCCTTGAGCAATGACTGTACTGGTTCATTTTAGAACAAACCCACCATTCAACTTGGTCTATAACAATTTATCTTAAATGACTCAAAGTAACCATGACATTCTTTCTATGAGCAGTATAGCTAAACATAATTTAAAGAATAAAGGAAAACACAAGTCTAATACAATGTTATGCATTTTAATATTCTATCTGCTTGTAAAAAGCTGACATCCATATAATCAACATAATTTAAAATACCAAAGGCATAATTTAATCTTAGATAACTTCATTTACATTTGGT
Source organism: Eurypyga helias (assembly GCF_000690775.1). Lineage (NCBI taxonomy): Eukaryota > Metazoa > Chordata > Aves > Eurypygiformes > Eurypygidae > Eurypyga > Eurypyga helias. The sequence continues at coordinate 742 of NW_010228627.1, forward strand.
GCTTCACAAATGACACTGCTAGGTTCAGACCTAACCGTCTTGGTTTGGTCACATATAAAACATAATCTGGGCAACGAAAAATGGATTTCTAGAGTTAGTAAAAGAAGTAGTAATTTTTTTTAATTTTAAATGTAAGAGATAAACTATGTAAGGTATCGAGCAGTTCAGTTCTTTACGCTTTAATTTTGGTGTTCTCACAGAACTTATCAGTAAGAGAAACTACTACCCTTACAAGTAATCTAATCAAAAGGCTTTAAAAGATGTATAGACTTCTATTACAGCATATAGGGGTTTTTTTATACTTTTAGGAAGTCATTAAAAAATGAATACAAGTTTTATAGAAGAGACAATTAAGCATTCTTGTGCTGCTCTGATAACCCAAACTTTATGGCAGTTGGCATATTAGAGGGAGAAAAAAAAGCCTTAATAATATAATTCCTTGCGCAAAGTAATCCCAAAGAAAAAGAAAACAAGGGTTATGTCTTCAATAATCTAAAATGCCATTAGAAAGACACAGGAAGAGATTTCTTAAGATAGGCTTTTTATTGTTGAAGTGCAATCATAAAACCCTCACAAAAGTAAAAGCGAGTTGACAAGGCAGGGAGGGGGGGCACTATTACCAAAAATCACCTTATTATGATCTTAAGTAGATGCATTACAGATTATGACTTCTTTAAATAAGCCAAGAGAAAAGAAACTAACACAGGTGGAAAACAACCCTCAGGGGGTTTTTTGCACCATTACACACAGTATCTGCTCAATTTTGGAAAACCAGACCAACTACTAGAAACATTTACAAGTTACAGAACATTCTGTTAACGAAAAAGAAAACAAAACTAAAGATAAACCAGCCAAGTCTGGTGTTTATAAACCCCCTAAATTTAATGGGAATTTTACTTAAGAATCTCAGGATTACACACAAAGTGTAAAATCTTAACCCCACCAAAATAGAGACAAATCTCCCACTTGACTTCAACAGAACTAAGATCCACCATTAGACGTCACATCATTATTGGGTGTAATCTGTCATAAATATACTAGAATAAATAGTTTACACTATATGAGAAAAAATAGTGTAAATGTCTCCATCAATAATGAAAGCCATACACATTTCATACGTTTTTAAGCAAAAAAGCAGTCATAATTTAAGGACAAAGGCTAATTATCAGTGAGTAACAAGTTGTAACCAACCAGGAACAGTATTTTATTTACACATCAGACGAAGGCAAGCATTTCTCCAATCTTAAATATTTGCACACTTTCAGAACACAGTAAAGCTACATGAACCCATAATTTCAAGCAACCTCTTAATTTTTCTGTTCTTATGGCAGATGTGGATGCACTTGCTTACTCTTGCCACAACAGGATAGTATGGACAGAGATTTCCAAAAGCACAGCACTCCCTACAGCAAAGGCAAGTTACTGATAGCAGAGAGACATGCTACACATCAAAACCACCCACCTTGAAACGGTACAATTTCCCTTAAGACACTTATCCACATGAAAACACATCTGTTACAGACCTTCAAGAAGAATTCAAAGTGGTCTTTTTACATGTATTTTACACACATCAAAATACTTATTTACTGAAAAGTTGAATACAAGGACCTTGTTTGTATACAAGGTTTGTCCTGTTCTAAATATATTTAATATATGTGGATTGTCCATTGTCTTAAAATTGCTAGAAATCTCTTTTGGTTTTCAAAGTTTCGAAGAAGTAAAGCTTCTCACTTTGCTAATATAGTTAAAAACAAAATTTGAAAGAAAGTGCAAACAACTAAGTAAACAATGCTGATTATATACAAGCTATCTCTCGTGCAAACCATTAATTTTCACAGAATTAGATTCTCTCAAACCAACCTGAATCACTACTGTGTTAAAATCATCTTGCTTATGCTCAAAATACGTTTTTCTTTAAACGGCATATATGTTTCTCTGTAAAACATGAAATTCTTGGTAGTCTCCCAAGTCACAACGTTTGAAACGTAAGTACACAATACTTGGTGATCTTTTTAAACGGTGGCAGAAGTCGCTCTCCGTAAACAAACTTCAGCGTGAAATCCCAACGAAAACCAAAAGAGAAACCAGGAAATCTGCCAAAGTTAACGACTTGATTCGACTTCCACCGCCACAGTCCTTTGTGATGCATTCCTCCTTCCCCACGCCGTGACTTTCCCAGTTTGCCTGCCGCCAGTCCAATCAACCCGAAACCCCGGTTTTGGTAGCTAACCCCGCGCGCTGCTGACCGCTCCTGTGAGGTCTCTCCTTACCGCCTGGGCCTGGCTACACTGACCCCCGCGCCCCCAGACCCAGCACGCTCCTCAGGGAAGCAGGGTGGTGGAGAAGTCAGCCTTGGCTCCTGCAGAGAGAGTAAACCTCAACGAGCCTCCCCGCACCGCTTCTCCGCGTGGTCTGCGTTTAAAAGCTTACGGGAAAGAGGAGAAATAAATACATATGCAGATTAAATATGCAAGGAAGTCTATAACCACCCTTGGCCAAACAGACACCGAGCAGAACCGAGCCCGCTCCTCCGTACGCCGTGCGCCGCGCCAACGCGGCCATGCCTACTGCGTTATCCTTTTGTTTACTGGAGGGGAAGGACAGCAGTCGGTTCCCCCTGCTTATGTGACCGAGCGGCTCTTTCATCCCTGATCCTCGCCTGGATGGGGACCGCGTTCCCATCCATTCCAGGTTTTCTCGGTAACTGGTCCCGCCCCCCCGCCCGCCTTAGGGTCAGCAGTTTGGGGAACGTTGTGGAAATAGCGCCTTCCCAACATGGGGCTTGCTTGGCAGCTGGGGCCCGTAGGTGTCTCGAGAAAAACTCCCCGTTTCTGTGAAAAACCGGTTCGCAAAGGAAGGGGCGCGATCGCTTGTCGGTGCCCGGGGCGGCAATCCCGAGGCTGGAGAAGGGGAGAGGGGACCGCAGCATCCGCGCCGGTCTAGGTCAAGCCACAGGGATCCTGCAAACGACCCCAGCAGACCTAAAAGCGACAGACAAACACCGCTCTGCCCTCAACCCTGCCACTCATTCAGAATAACCATTCATCCTTTCACACCCTGACGTTTCATTCAACAGCCCTCCCGCCTCATTTAGGTTCAAAGCGGCGGAACTCTCATCTTTTCCATCTTCCTGCACTTCCTATCAAAAGAGAAAATATTTTCTTCTTCAAGATCAACTAGCTACTAAGAAAAAGAGAGGGGAAAAAACCCCTGCCAGCGGCTCTCAGGAACTGCCGCTGTTCGCTGGTTACTGGTGACCTACCTCTCCGCACTGTGAAGGCAGAAGCAATACCTATTCACCTCCCAGCAACCGCTTTCGCGCGGCGTTTCACCCGGCTGGACCCGTCAACACGCGTTACAGCTGTACGTGCGTACGGCTTTCAAGTGCCACCTCTTGCCAAATTCAAGAGCAAAGAGAATCCCTACGGCGGCATCTCACCATTAACGTTTAATCCCTGACAGACTGGCTGTTCTGTGCCCCCCTCAGCCCCCAGCTGCACACAAATTCTCGCTCGCGAAGAGGAGGTGGGTGGCTATTGGAGGGTGGGGGGGGTGGGCAGTATTTCTTTGTTTCCTTTTTTTTTTAAGCAGCATAACTAGCACCTCAACAAAGGAACAGCTACGTAATTAAAACCTAGACTCCCTCTCCCCCTAAGTTTCAGATTTCTTCGGTCTGCTTTTGTCTTTGAACACCCAGCGTTTGCAATCCGCCTCAGAGCCAGCCAGCCAACTGGTCATTCCCGCCGGACCCGAGACGCCAGCTGGAACAGTGCTACACACCACCGTAGGGTGGGCCTTCAGGGGAAATGTGCGATCCAACATGCAACAGCTCCTGCCTATAGCCACTTCTGGAAAGAATTATTATTGTGGGGTTGTTTGGCTTGGGTTTTTTTAATTCGCATTCCGTGCTCACCATGATTTACTGTTAAACTTTTGCAAGAGATAAGATATTTCAAAACCAATTTACCCTTCTCACTTTGGCAAGATTGATCTCCCTAGCTAGAGAGCCAAGGATTTTTCTTTTTTTTTTTTTGGTAAGCTGATGTCCTCAGTCCAACAATCCTGGTTTTTAACTCAATCATTTTACATTTTTAAATACTATTTAAAAGCTGCGTTAACATAAACTATTTCGGTCACATTTTCCAAACACTTTCCAAAACCTTACATAAGTAAAACTCCAAAGTACAGCCCAAACATAGTAAGTCTGTAAACATTAGTTTCTGCTGGGGTACCCAGAAGTATACACTCACAGGAACAGCACAGTAGAATTCAAACGTGAAGAAATACCCCAAAATTAAAACTTCTCGTACAAAGAGCCAGCAAGTTCCTCCCAGCCTGTTTACTACAGGATGTGCTGCGGGAAAATTAAGCAAGCAAGGAGGGACAGGGCTCTACCCGACAAAACGCGAGCCCGCGGTGAGAAACAAACATTAAGCACAAACACGCGTGGCAGGCACTGTCAGCCGTAGCTACTCACCTTTCACAGCGCTCGCTTCCTTCAGGTTGTGGGACAGAAAGTCTATGCTGGCATAGGCGCTCATCTCCACTCTGTTGATGCCCCCGTTCAGGACGTGCCTGGCTTTCGACCTGGCTTTGTCACAGTTTGCCAGGGTGCCGTCCACCACGTCAATGGCGATGTAGTTGAGGCCGTTCTGGAAGCCGGCCGAGGTCTCCCGGCACATGGGGCTGCTACCCTGCTCCTCCTCCAGGCCTTCGCTTTTCCTGAGGGACACGTTCTCCACCGAGGCCGAGTTGTGCCGTTTGGGGTTGTGTGCGAAGGAAGGGGACACAGGGGTCACAGTGGTGGTGGAGGAGAAAGTTTCTGAGCTGTGCCTCCTGCGCCCCTGGGGATCCGCCCGGATGACCTTGGCCCCCCGGTTGGGGTCTGGGGGAGGGCTGGAGAGAATGAAAGCCTCCACCCCAGAGAGGGTGAGCCTCTTCACCCCAGCCGTGGGGCTGGTGACCCGGGCACTTTCTGGCTTCTGAACGATGGGCTGGGGTGGGGTTGTGGCCATGCCAAAGGTCATCTCCGTGTAATCCCCACCGTCGGATGGGCTGGACAAACAAGCCACCTCCACAGCCGCCTTCAGGTACCGCCCGTCCGGCTGGCTGGTGCTGGAGGAGGAGCCCGGTGAGAGCGCTTCCAGGGAGCCCACCGAGACCGTGCCCAACTGGGAGGGCGACTGTGACCCAAAGTCAATGTTCATGTAGTCAGAGAGAGGGGAGCGCCTCTGCCCCGTGCCCGAGCCCAGGGAGGAGGCCGGGCTGTCGGCGGGCAGCGAGGGGGGAGAATAGACGGCAGCATCCCCGAAGTCGATGTTGATGTATTCGCCAGGGCTCTTGGGCTCGGGCGGCAGAGGGTGCTCATTCATGCTGGGCAGCATCGTCCGCAAGGTCTCCAGAGAGAGGCGGCTGGGCCGGGCGGCCCGCTGGCACCGCTGGCTCAGGAAGCTCTCGGTCCGGCTGTGCCGCAGGGGCGAAGGCACCGTGTGGCTG
>NW_010228628.1:0-5393 GCF_000690775.1 Eurypyga helias
CTTTCCTGACTGAATCCAGCACAATCATGAAGGTTAAAAGTTTTGCAATTACTGCTTTCCTAGGGGCTGATTATTGAAGTTTCTTTATGCAAAACTAACCACAATACCAGCGATTGGATCAAAGCATGAATCAAGGAAACATTATTCACGACAACTTAGGGGACAAGTGAAATGTTCTTCTGCACGGCGTTTACAGCCTAACTCATTGGCGTTATTCTGCTTCTTGCTGTTGACATATAAAGGATACTTTTACAATTCTGTTTCTCTTTCCACAGCCGTTTTATTGGGTTCTCTGAAAGTAATTTTTCTGCTTCCAGTCTCCATGACCTTTTTTACAGAACGCTTCCGTAACACAGCGTTTCCTCTTACCACTCTTGACTTGCGGCCGGCCTCCACTCCAAATCAGTCTATTCTGTCATGGTGGGAAAAGGAGGAGGATGAACGTTTTTACGTATAACCGTTTTATTTTTGCTGTTAAATAGTCCAGGTTAGCTTTGCAAACTTAACGTAACAGACAGAAAAGTGTAGTTGTGTGAGGTCCTGTCACCTGTCGCCTTACTAGTGCAGGTCTGACAACCCAGCGGAAAGCTGTATGGATTTAAACACTTCTAATGAGAAAACACATGAATTACTGTAATTGGTATGGCTAGTTAATATCCGAGTGGTGCTCCTGTGGGGCTTTTGTATGCAATAGTTAATTCTCCATTACAAACCTCCTGGAGAATGAAGATGCAGCAGCCAGTTACACCTGGGGACTGCGTGGCCGGGGCCAAGCCGTGCCTGCAGCAAGGCAGGCTCTGGGACTGCACCTGGAGCAGCGCACGGACGATCGAAGGAAGAGATTACCCCTCTCTGGTCACTTGTTAGTCTGCAGTGAGCTACTGCCTCTGGGTCTGGGCCCCAGATTTATGCCAGACGTTGACACACCGGAGGAAGTCCGGCAGAGGCTGCCTGGACGGTCAGAGCAGCGGCTTGAGGAAGCTGGGCTGGGTCAGCCTGGATGAAGGCCAGGTCAGGAGGTGTCATAGCAGCCTGCTATCAGGAGACTGAGCTGGGTTCTCCAGTGCTGCATGGTGGGAGACAAGGGGCTCGGTTTAACCAAGAGAGATTCCAGCTGGACAGAAGGAGAAGCCAGCGCGGATAGCCGGGCAGGGACCAGGCTGCTGCTGCGGCTGGCCAGGCTCCAGCCCTGGAGGCTTTCCAGACCCAGCAGGACAAAGCCCTGAGCAGCCTGGGCTGGCCTTGCAGCTGATCCTGCTTGGAGCAGGGCACTGGGCTAGAGACCTCCTGAAGTCCCTTTCAGACAGCGTGGTCTCAGAAATGTTGTCCCTGCTAGGAATTTCACGCAGTAATTGCTTCTCCAAGGTTTTTCATGGCTGCTGTTCTTTGTGGTCATTTGAGAGAGGGCAAACCAGTTTTTGACACAGACCATGTAATTTCTGCTTAACTGTTCAGCTGGATTGTGCCAAAAGGGTAATTCCAAATTGAAAAAAAAATTAACTTCAAAATATTTTAATGCCTAATAAATTCAAATGTGTTAGAAATCACAGTAGCCATAGGTCATACGATAAATGAATATTGAGCCTTTTCAGTCATGTGTCACATCATAAAGTGTAAAAACCTGAAAACCCCCCAAGCCCATTTTATTTGACGCATGTGGCTAACTGTATGAAAGACTGCAGCATGTTTTAGCTAAAACAACCTGAATGCAGCGTTAGGGTAAGGTTTCTGTCACTGCCTTCTATGGTTGACACACAATCCCCATTTCAAATCCACTGAGCTCACTGGAGAGATGCCTAGATGGGGTTTCATTTCTTGTAGCTGTAGCAATGGAGACGTTCGTACTTCAGATGTTTGTGTAAAATCCTCAATAACAACAGAAAGAGATGAGTACTTCTAGACAGTGATTCATCCCACCCCAAAATAAATGCCTAAAACAGGTAAAATGACTCATTTGCTGACAAGGTTTGCCTCGCTTGCTTTCTTCTGTATTGACCATAGAAGGAGCACAGGAAGCAACATCTAGAGAACAGGCTGATAGATCCTTTTTTTGGTCATTGCTTATCTCTAAAAAATGAGCTGAGGGTAGCTGTACAGCGTAGTCCCACCATACTGGGCATAGAGCAACACCCCACCCTATGTGTCAGCCAATTCAGGTGGTGCCAATATATTTGATGTTCTGTTCAACAGTCAGAACCACTGGGTTTTGTTGGAAAAACGTTCTTCCCAGAGAGGGTGGTGGGGCACTGGAACAGGTTGCCCAGAGAAGCTGTGGATGCCCCATCCCTGGAAGTGTTCAAGGCCAGGCTGGATGAGGCTTTGAGCAACCTGGTCTAGTGGAAGGTGTCCCTGCCCATGGCAGGGGGGGTGGAACTAGATGGTCTTTAAGGTCCCTTCCAACCCAAACCGTTCTGTGAGTCTATGATTTTATGAAATTAGACATGTTGCTCTTTCCTACTGAAATTTTGGGGGAGAAAATGAGTATGGTAAGTGATCTATAGAATGATTTGTGAGAAATTTCCAAGTAATACAGTATTTTTGGCTTAGATGGGCACTAACTGAATCTTCATATTCCAGGATAAGTGCAGGAAGGAACCCACCTATCTTAAGGCAGTCTTTTATTTAATTGCAGTGATAACAAATGGAATTTTTAAGTCTTTCCTAGAAGCGTGACACACATTAAACCTCAAACCCTCCTGTTGCAGATTACTTGATCTGGCATTTAAGGACTGGGATTGGTCCTTTGATGATGTTGATGATATTGATGGTGGTGATGATGATGATGATGACGATGTTTTTGATTTCTGAAGAAGGGGTAAATCTAAATAGCGAGGAATGGATTTGTTTGCCTTGGAATACAGCATGCTATGTTGGATTTTGTTTCTCAAAGCAGAGAAAATACAAGATCTCATTTTAATGTTTAACACAGTAAAAATGAGATTCTGTCCGTGACGGTGAATTTTTAGAGGAGTCATTTTCATTAAAACGATCTTGTTGCCTCTGTCAGTGTGTTTATTTTTCTGGTTTTAGACCTTTATTCATGTCTGCCTGCCCGAAAAGAAAGTATCTGCTGTTGTGAGCAGAGTGGCTCATCACTAGCGCTGATGCTGCTAACCTCTGCCGATGACTTGTGAAGGCTAAACGGGACGGTCGCAGTCGGGTGTTCGGCCGAAACAGAATTGGCATTTACAAACACATTCAATTTTTGAGCTTTTATCTGGCTAGCAGACATGAAATAATCAGAGTTCTGCATTTGGCTTTTCTACCTGTGGTATGAAGTGAATTTGACTTGGCTTTCCTCTGCGGTGCTGTGCGTTTTGGGTACCTAACCATGCGTTTGAAAACTGACGTAAGCAAAGGGGCTCTGCAGCTGCTGGGGTACGAGCGCTTTAGGGAAGATACGGCCCCTTCATCGATCTCCTTTGTCCCCGGGCTTACTTAAATGTGTGATAACAGTTTTAAGGTGCTTAACGTTGGCCCGTTTTACGCAGTGCAACACCCTAAACGTTAAAACTCCTGGTACGTAGGGTGTGTCTCGGCCTTACAGACGGGCAACAACAGCAGCACTGGGGCTGTACCTCCGTTGGCTCCTGTAGAATTTAACTGGCTTAGTGTTTACAGTAACGAGCATTTTGCTAATTAAATACACTGCATCTTTATGTATTAAAATCTTCCAAATCACTAATATTCCAGAAGCGGCTGTTTCCATCGCACGTGTTGTACTTTACCCTCCCGTGCTGCAAGGGGGGCGATTGGTTTGGGATCGTAACGCCTGAGGATGTGCTGTACTCGGACGCTGCTCACGGGTGCAGGGGAGTGACGCCTCTCCCAGTGCTGACGAGCCCGTCTTAACTGAAGGCTGTGAGGAAGTAGATCTCTGTCGGGTTTACGTTCCTTGCGTTCACTGACCAAACCTTCCCGCTTCTCTTTCAGCTAACTGCTTTCCGTGAATGCAGACACACTTCAAGGTGATCGTTTTCTTCCCGTTACAGCAAGACTGAAACATATCCCAGAAGATATTAAAAATATATATTTTTTCCTGAGAGATTGTGCGATATATATCAGAGGTTTACATTTCTGCTGCAATATAAATTACTAATCTCTGAGGGTTTTCCTGTATTCTCCTGAATGACTGATCAGGTGAGGTCAGTAGCGAAAGGATGTGTTAGGTAACCGTGTAAACTCTGTTCCGCAAAGGCTTTCTTGGCAAGACACGTACACTACATTTCATAAAAGGATTGAGAGGAGCGGGCGTCAGAACGGAAGGCGCCGCCTGTTCAGCTTTTCATGAAGATGCCACCAGCACGTCTGCAAGAACAGGAGGAAGATCCGCCGTAGTGATACAGACTGCATCCGTAAGAAGTGACCATTATACTGTGTATATAAATTGTACTGTAATACTGCCAGAGGGTTTTAAAAATCTTTCCACTTTATTTTTTTATGCTTATTAATCAGATACCGTTACTTATTGCAGTTGCAACTATGCACTTGTACAAAGCCATAGTGTCGAGGTTTCTATCATCTGTACACGTCTGTCAGCGGCTGCATGTCCATGTTCAGCCTGAAGTACGTACTGCTTCCGCCTACATCATCGTGGGCAGTCCTGCTTCACCCGTCTAATTGCCTTAATTTAATTTTTGTTTTCATTTTTTTGCCCATTCTCTCTATTTAAGGAAAAAAAGGTGGTTTACCAGCTCTTAGGATGCGATTTTGCTTTGTGGCAGAAAAGATAAGAGTGCACTATTTTTACATCTAGCAAGTATATCAGCGTCAGCCTGTTTTTGAATGTATAGCGACTGGTTTTAAGGGTGGGGAAGGGTTGGTTACAGTGTCTGATCCCATTGGAATTACCAGACCATTTGCTTGTGCGTGTAACTGCTCATCCAGCCCTTATTACAAACCTCAATATTAGTTATTGACATATATTAACCCTCGTTAAGTGCTATGAAACTTCATTTTGCCTTGGTTTTGCATACTCTCCTAGATGTGGTTTTTTTTATTTCTGGGAAAAAAAAAAGAATCTGTGACTATTTTTACATTTCACAACACAGTGTCTGAGGACTGTCACAAACTTTAAGAAAACTAAACCATACTGTAGATGTATTTTAAATTTTTAAATCTGGTTCTCTAGCACATAGCTGTAGGCATAGGTAAATATTTCAGTAGTGTGTTTTGAGAACTGATAGCTGGGAAGAAAGGGCCTCAGAGGCACTTAATCTGACTTTTTTTTTTAACTTGGAGTTGTACAAAAAAATATAATTTATGTGGGCTCATTCATGATGTGTTCATAATTATCCCAGAAAATGCATGTTTTATACAACTACAGTATGCGATGTTAATCATATTGACAGTAAAAAATGTAGTCTCCTATTTGGTCTCTTTATATATATAAA
>NW_010228629.1:0-16536 GCF_000690775.1 Eurypyga helias
AACCATTCTGTGATTCTATGAACTCGGAGCCTTCTGGCATAAAGTAAGTAAAGTCAGGTGGTGTGTATGCAATACACAGGGAAGAGCAGCTCCTCTGTTCTGTCCCTCTCTGCATGTGTTTAACCTGGCAAATAAATCCCAGGCTTCAAAACAGCTATTTATGATTACTGCAGTGCAGAGCCACATGTGTAACAGACTGCAAACATTGTACAGTTGTGACACGTAACAAGCAACCTGCTTGGTTTTGCTCCCAGTTCTCATTAAATACCCCAAGCTTCCTGTATATGAAAATCTTTACATAACAATTAAGAGATAGCAAAACATAAACATGCCCTCTGTAGCCATCATGTCTGTATTCTTTAATAAATATGTTACATAAACAATTCCTTCATATTCCATTATAATTATGGATATCAATGACCTCCATCCAAACTACTAGTTTGATATAATAAAGGGGGGTGGGGTGGGGGAAGAAATCTGACCAAAAAGCATAAATTTCTTCCAAAAGCTTAAAGATAACAGTGAGACTCCTTGCACTGGAAGATTCTCTGTACAAAACAATTCAGTGAGATTTTCTGGACTGAATATGCAAAATATACATCCTTGGCTTCTACAACACATGACAAAATTACAATTAACAAACTGCAGATGACTGAACTTCAAATGTATAGAACTCTTTCCAAAGAAACAGTTACTTTGGTCTCCTACAGAAGAAAAAACTTGGGAAGTTAAACAGAAGGTTTCAAGAATGACTACTATCCCCCCTAAAACAAGCCTCAGCAAGTAAGAGAATCACTTAACACACAGCATCTTATTTCTAAGCTAGAATGCTGAAGCTTTACAACAGCACAACGGAATGGTGATACTGGGTTCACCAGCTTTAGTATACTGATGTAGTACTTCTCCAGGAAATGCTCTCTCAGGGCACTGATCATCCTAAGTTATACTGACTTGCAAAACAAACAAACAAACAAACTCAGACCAGATGGAAAGAACAAGAAATTAACTGCCTTTCCTGACTTGGAAAACGTTGCAATCGTTGCAACAGAATAATTTTTAGGCATACCACAAAAGCAGCTACACAAAACTACAGAACAAAAGCATTAAGTGACCTCCAGAAGTAATACCATCAGATACTGCTCAAAATCAGGTGGAACATGGAAAAGCCAAGTAACTGAAAATTTATATCCTCCAACAAGTTACAGACAAACGTCTGTAGTAAGTGATCAAAGTACTAACTGAAGTCTTAGACATTATCCCTTTTTAGGAGCATTCACTACAAAGCTGCGGCAGAGGCTCACCGACATTAACAGAAGTGTGTTTTAAAACACTGTTAACCTTGCTTGCAGTAAACCAACCAAAACGTATATACTGCACTTCAAGCATCATTCCCCTCAAATTAAACAGGAAAAAGTAATGTGAAAACAGTCAAAACTGCTGTATTAAAAGGATTATCTTGAAGACAACACACAGAGGGTGAAGCAGAAGTAGAGGGCAGCTCAACACTTGCGCTAACAAGTGCAAGAATGAACCCCCCCATTTTCTTCTACTAAGTCACAATAAACTGACCAAGATACAAACCCAAAGAACCATCTGTATCTTTCTTTATAAAAAAAACTAGAATCAAAGAATCCAAAATAGCTAAGAAATCAATTAATTCTACGGGGTTTTATAACCGTTTGAAAGAAACAACAAATACAGTTCTGTGCATCCTGTATTTTCACTAGTCCTCAACTCAGCCATAGCAGGGGCGGTGATTTCATGAACCAGAGAAATAAGCCCTTTTAATGAAAACTGGGATTTTTGGGGGGGGTTTTTTGCCACTGAATTCAGTGGGACGATACTAGTGCATTGTTATTGACAGAGCTGCAGATATATTACGATTTCATGTAAAGCAGAAGAAACTTACTGAATTCAGTGAAACTGCACTAGTGTAGGCAGGATTAAAGTAAGACCCCCTGGTAAGACCTATGTAACAAAGCTACTTTAACTTGATTTAACTCCATTGGCTTCCTCTAACAATAAAAAAAGGCATCCCACCTCTTGCATGGAACTTCCAAATTACAAAATAGGGTTGTCTTTGGGGAAAAGAGAAGAAACTTGGGTTACTTGTAGGAAGCAGCCGTGAAGTGGGAAATGGGAGAAATGGCTGTGTTTTAGCAGAATAGAACTGACACAGTAAAACTGATGGAGAACCTGAACACATGAAAAGGGAATTGCCTTGTACGCCGTTTACGACTCATACCTGAACATTTTGTAGCAACAAGTCCACCACATGCTACAAAACATAATTTAAAAGCAAAACCCATTATATTTAGATATATTAAAAATACTCAAAATTGCCCCCAAATCAGACTCCATAAACGGGTTTTTTTCAGATACAACCCCCCAGACTTCTACAAATGGTGTTGCATATTGTATGGGTTTAGTATTTGGTCCCGGTTTTCTTCATACTTTTCTATCATTTCGTGCACATCATGGTCAGCTCCAATAACCTTGAAAAGAACAACATGAACATTAGACACAATTGAAACTGTAAATCAGGGCTGCTTTTGAGCAGAATAGAACCAGACTACCACTGAAACCAAACCGATCTACTCCTAGAGATCTGCCCGATTAGCTTTCTGTTCAGAATCTGCCATTCGCTGAAGACCTACATCTCTGATCTGCAGTCAGTGAACAGACCCTCAAATTCCACCAAGGAGATGGAAGGCCAGACTTTTATGCTATACATTATGGATAGCTGTAAATGTTTTTATGAAGTTTTCCTTCTCCAAAGGTTATTAGAAAAGCAGATTTACTTATTTTACCACCACATAACACTTAATATTTGAAGAGTACAGTCCTCCGTATGTTTACTAAAATAATACTCACAAGCACTGGGCAGGAAACTTTAAACAGTGTATGTTTAATGAGCCACTCCTCGTAGAGCTGATGAATAGCTTCTAAATATTCCTAGAAAAGAGGCACTCAAGTAACACACATGCCCAGGGATGAAACACACATCGCAGTTTTTATGTATTTGGTAAGTAGTTAAGAACTACATATAAAAGCCAGCATCAGATAGTTCCACTAACAAAAATAAGAAGCATCAGAAGGTTTCTGAGAAAAATTAATTCCCAGTATAATGTTTCACTCCATGAAGCACATCAAAGACACAGAGCTCACAGGAGCACAGGGCTCTCAGCTCCTTTTAAGATCAACACCCATGTTTTTCTCCCAGAGGTATAATCTGGCTCAAGATTTTACAGAGAAAAATACAACAAAGAGATGTAAGGACAAAAAGGGCAGGACTGCAAAGAATATGTATTGAAGGCACTTTCTCTGTCAATACATTTCCCTAAAATTCCCAGTTCACTTTCTCCTAACTCTGAATGAATATAGTACACTGATTACTAAGACTTAGTACTTGGGAAAGTCAGTGTGCATGATAAATCATTTTTATAAAATAAATCAAAATGAAATACTGAAGTTTTAGCTTGCAGTGGGAACAGCTGCACCCCATTTTGGCAATACACTCAGGATATCACTTTAGTATTTAGATTGGAATCATTATGTTTTTAAAGCTCATCATAACCACATATACTGAAGGAACTCCTTACCAGAGGAATGATCTTTTCCTCTTCTCTGCATCTTCTCTTTAACCTCTCATAACAAACTTGAGGAGAAGTCTGCAGATAAACTGCCACAACAAAAAATTGTAATAGTTATGTTCAAGGACCAGCTATAAACACAAAGAAGAAACTTACTTCACGAACTGTAGAAGGAAAGAATCCTGACTTGTGTACCACCACTGAACCTCCCCCTGCAGCATTACAGTTAATCAATCCATGAACCATCCACGAATTCATGCTGTCTGATCCTACATACTACAGCCACTATCATATTGAATAATGTGATTATTTGTGACCCAAGAAACAAGAATTATTTCTTCTCCCCGTAAGGAAACCCAGCCAAACATGCCCCTCCAGATCCCATCAAAATTTTACCTATCAAATCAACTGAAACATCAGTGTTGTTCTGGATCCAGTCAAACCATTCACTCAGGACAACATAATCCACCTCTGGCATTTTTCCACTGAATAAACAAAAAAGTCACCAGTCACTGAACAGCACGCACAGGTCAATTCCAAACTCCTATTTTTTTTTTCCACTTGACTAGAATTACTCCCAATTTACTCCAGAAATGAAAACAAGACCAGTATTATGCCCACCCAAGTTCAAGGCCTCATAAAGCATTGTTTATACAATAGAAAGACCAAATCTTTCTCTCTTTTAAAAAAGGTACTTACTAATACAAAGTTTCTTTGATTAACAGTTACAAACATTATTTTTTCCCAATTCAGTTAAGAAATAATTACTTGGTGCCTGAGAAGAAAAACATTACCACACCGACACTTATACAATAACAACAAATTAGTGTCAGTGGTATTTATATTGCTGAAGTTCTTTATAGCAGGATCATTTCAAATCTATCTGAACTAATGCTGTGCATGTCACCAGAAAGGCTTGATTTACTACACAGTACTGACAATTCATTACAGAAGCCATAGTAAAGGGCAGTGAAAAAATAATGACACCATGTAAATTTAATTTCCTCCCACTGTAATAAGTATCTGTAGAAAGACTACTGAAATATTCCACACGCTTAAGTTGAACTCTGCATTCAGAAAGTACAGACAATATTGGAGACAACTCCCCCAGTGTCATCTCTGTGAGAATAATAAGATATCAAACAACTCGTGTGAAAGGGAGTCTAGAGAGGATGTACTAAGAATCACATGATATGCTGTTACTAGCATTGGAATTTTCACTTATTACCAAACTGCTGGTCAAGTATTACTAGTTTTACATCATTCTCTCTTCAAAACTGGTGGTTAGTAACAGATACTCCCCGCTCTTTCCTAAATGCCTCTGCAACAGAAATGTGAAAAGGAGATGGTGTGCGGCAGCTCCTGTCCTCTCCAGCTGAATGATTAAGACAAGTTGCAACATTTTAAATAGTGAAGATCAAGATTCCATGGATTTTTAAACCATTCTCCTGGCAACATGCTTTGGTCTCTGGTAAAACTGCATGCAAGGAAGGAAAACCAGTATCTGTACCACCTCCCTTCTTTACCTGCCATCCAGCTGAGTATCTTGCGTCCCAAAGCGCCCAAGAAATGGGGTAACACAATTCACTGCTACTCTGCTAACGTAGCAGTCGCGTGTGGGGAAAAGGGGAAAGTCAAAAGGAATGAGAAATAAAAAAATCCCCGCTATTCTTACCCTAAAAGGCAGATACATCCCAGTGAATTCTGCACTGCCCTGACCTGCAGACAACATGCCTTTGCCTCCCCCGAGTCAGTAGAGTCCCTTGGATAACCCCGTGAGGATTCTGGATCAGGCTCAAGATTCACAGAGATACACGTGATGTTAAAGGCACTAAAGGGTGTTTTCATTTCCAAAGTTTGCTGACATTTTACTCCTACCACGTAAGGTTTTTAACTGCAAAAGTTAAACATGAATGGAACCAGCTTTATATCATAAATAGCTATGAATTCAAACGGGGCAAATGGAACTGCTAGTGCTTCCCCCGTAGCATACCGCACGCACTCACATCTTTACATTTCCACCATCTTTCTACACTCCTACACCTGACACGAGCATGTCTTTCAGTGCTAAACTCAGACGTGCAATTGCAGTAAGAACTTGGGCACTCATGCATATCTCTGCATGCCAGAGACGCTCGCAGCCATCGCTCACAATTTAAGCCTTCCATCATCGTTGTAAATCTTACTCTCTTTCTCCCTCTGGGAAAAAGCCTGCAAAGCCAAAACACAAGTACTGAGTGACACTGCATCGAGGAAGAGCTGGTGTTCCTGATATTCCCACAGCTCTTCATCTCTGGCTTCAACTCATCATTCTCCTGAAGAGAAGAGCTTGCACAGACTAGAAGTAAGTGATTTTTCTCCATCTTTAAGACTGGGACCCTAAGCAATACCTCCTCTTACAAAAAAGGATTCAGAAAATCACTTCTGCTCTTTGCAGCGTGCGCACCCCACTCAGTATGAGTCTTATTTTAAACACAAAAGTTCTGTTTCATTTTTACATACTTCTAACGGGAAAATGCCCTCCGTACAGCTATTTAACAACCCCCTTGCTGAAGATACCTGTTGAATAGCTTGAGCCTGAGGGGTTTGGGTTTTTAACATTTTCAGCAAAATTTAAAAGATATGGAACGTCTGGAAAACAAAACTGACCTGACATCAGACAGATGTAATTCAGCTTCTACAATGGGCAGCCCCTCCTGTGTTCTCTGCAAGATTTTTACATGTTGACTATCCTACACAAGAATTAGAATCACTCCCCTACAGAGACCCCAGATTCCTTTGAGGAAACAGTAACAAGGAAAGAAAGAAGCCTCTGGAAGATACAAAGGCATTTTCCTTTGCAAAGTCTGTTTAGTTACAGAATGATTTTTAACATTTTTATGCAGCAGTTGAACAAAAAGCACAGCATGGGAATCAATAGTTTTAAGTTATAAGGCATTTTTCTTGCCACGGGGCACTATTATCCGTCTACGTAAGAGCATCAAGTGTAAAGTTTGTATTCTCTCTTTGTTCTTCTGATGGCTAAGACACCATCTTCTAATTTTTAGCCCTTAATGTATTCACAGCCTTTTTGTACCTAATTATTCTTTTGTTATTATAGTCTTCCAATTTCAGTGACGCGGGTTTTTTTGTGTTTGCAACGGGTGCACTCACAGGCAACCAGTGTATTCTCCCAACTTTTCTATACAAGTAAGTCAAGCTGGTTTTGTCTCTTTAAACAGGCTTTCCATTCTTTTGATCATGCCAGTATCTCTGCTTCACACCTGTCTCAGTTTTAGTTCACAGATCATGAATGAGCTATTAAAAGTGTAAAAAGTGATGCTGAAAAGCTCTCAGAAAAGCTGCGTACAAAAGCACCAATATTTCCATTTCTCTCCTGGAAGCCCTTTGCCAGATACTTCCAAGAGTCACTCTTCTCTGGGCTACACAATACTAGCAGTATTTTGTGACCAATTTTCATTTTCCTATAAATATATAAAATTATGTGTGCGTATGTTAAAAAAAACTTGCAATCTTTCACCTTACACTTGAAACTTCTGTTGTTAGTTCAACTGAATGACAGAATTTATTAGCATACTCCCACCCTTTGTACCAAAGCACCAATCCAAAGGCTGATCCAACATGAGTAACCTCTTTCCAGCCTGATACGTTCCCTGTCAGTATCTCAGTGGGTTTTCCTGTCACATTCATCGCCAGATTCTGCATTAATGAATAAGCACGCCAGAAAGTCTCCCCAAACCTCCTTGCCAAACACATAATTTCAGCTCACACCTGCCTTTGTTTGGTGGCAGAGGAGGGAACGTTACAAAAGACAATTACTAGATTCACCAGACATGATGTGCTGACTTCCACATTTTTGTCCAATGCTTGAGTTATTCTTCCCTCTATGACTTGTTCTGAAGTTGTGCCGAATGCTGAGGCAGATGAACAAACCTGAAGGTACTAAGATGACTCTCCCAACCTGCTCCCTCACACGGGCTCCCCAGCAGTTGTTTGAAGTCCCAGGGGTACTACCTCTACCCTACAAAACCTCCTCCTAGCGTGAGATTTCATGTGCTTTCCTAACTCTGAAATGGACTTTGTTTCTGCTGTAGTTGTGGTTACTACCATTGCCACGCTCCCATTATCATCCTGTCCTTTCTTACATGCAGCTTTCTTTCCTGTACACAGAGGTATTAGTTTTTGAGACTAGTCTAGGTGATCCTTAAAGACCTATGATACAAAGGACAGGGCAGTGAGCAAACAGCATGGAGTAAAGCTGTAGAAAAAGCTAATTGCCAAAGGATGTCCTGGAAACTAAAGGTTTATAGGAGCTTAGGAGGAAAATGGACAGCTTCAAAGAAAAGAAATTCCCTGTGGGTTACTAAATGCAGAGAAACCACTGATGAATGAGGAAGTGCCTCAACTGTCAGCTGCTGGATATACTCGGAAATTATCAAAAATGCTTACCCTGTTCTTACACTCTTTTCAACTACTTTTGACTACCACTGGAGACAGGATATGAAGAAGGATGTATTTACTTACATATCCTATTTTGGTTTGCTACTGGTAGCATCAGCTGGCTTCTAGCTTGCTGTAACATAACAAACCAAATGCCTTCTACCCAACATCAAAAAGTGCTGAAGCCATGAAATACCTTAGATGCTCATCAAAATTTTATTAAAATATGAATACACAGAGTTGACATAAGCAGACTTAGCCTCATAGCAACAAAGTTCTCAATCTTTGGGACAAAAGCACTTTGTCTCCATGGGGAAAAAAAGAGTCAGTAATTAAAAACGAGATAAAGATCCCAATACATATCCATTGTGTACAAACTCGAACAAATAGTCACAGAATCATATAATCGTTTGGGTTGGAAGGGACCTTAAAGCCCATCCAGTTCCACCCCCCCTGCCATGGGCAGGGACACCTTCCACTAGACCAGGTTGCTCCCAGCCCCATCCAGCCTGGCCTTGAACACTTCCAGGGATGGGGCATCCACAGCTTCTCTGGGCAACCTGTCCCAGTGCCTCACCACCCTCTCCAGGAAGAATTTCTTCCTGATATCCAATCTAAGCCTCCCCACTTTCAATTTAAATCCGTTCCCCCTTGTCCTGTCACTACAGGCCCTTGTAAAAAGTCCCCCCCAGCTTCCTTGTAGCCCCTTCAGGCACTGGAAGGTGCTATAAGGTCTCCCCGGAGCCTTCCCTTCTCCAGGCTGAACAAGCCCAACTCTCAGCCTGTCCCCATGGCAGAGGGGCTCCAGCGCTCTGATCATCTCCGTGGCCTCCTCTGGACTCACTCCAACCAGTCAATATCTTTCTGATGTTGAGGGCCCTGGAGCTGGATTCAGAACTGCAGGTGGGGTCTCACAAGAGCAGAGCAGAGGGGGAGAATCCCCTCCCTCACCCTGCTGGCCACGCTGCTCTGGATACAGCACAGGATGCAGTTGGCCTTCTGTCTGCCTGGCATCTTACTGTGTCTCTCTCAACTGTCAGAGCAGCACCAGTAAGAGGCTGGGAGTTTATGTAGCACGGATGCCACCTTGTGGCAATGCAGCCATTCTCCCTGTAGACAGGGACAAGAAACTGGTTTTGTGCCTCTGACCACTGAAAAATCCATTAAAAGAACAACGTTACATACACTTGACAACAGGTCAGCATTCTAATCAAACAAACAAAACCCCAAGCCAATCAGTGCTGATGACTGCACTGTTTTAGCTAGCATGGGATGGATGGGTCACACATTACCTAGACAATAAATGCTTTTTTATTTCAGGCCACAGTCTTATCCCCCAGAACAAAATAACCCGGGTTAGGCCCAATAGCTCTACCTCTGGCCCATGCACACATGAGGGTGGGGACCTGATTCAGAAAGTGACATTTAGAGACAAACAGCTCTTGTTCTTGCTCTACTCACAAGCCTACCAAGGTATGCACTCTATTTTGATCCTATGAATCCAGATTCTGAGCAACAGCATGTGACTCGAGCTCCTGCTTGTCACCCAAGCTCCTGCTTGCAAGAAGTGCCCATCCTGGATACTAGGTGGGATAACACTATCTAGTTCTCTCCCTCCTACAGTGTTATTCTTTAAGTCCTCGTGGTTTTTACCTATCGAGAAGGTGTTTGCTTTGATTTAAGCAAAACTTTCGTGTTCAGCTGGAGAGCAGGTAACTGCAGTAAATGGTGTTCTCAGTAAGACGTTCTAAAAACACAAGAGCACTTCTGAAAACGGCTCTCGGCGGACACATGTCCTACAGGTTTTATTCCACCAGTGGGCAGCACGACCTGTGCAAAACACTGCCACTCCGACACAGAACTGACAGATTTCACAGACCACTCAGATGCAAAGTACCAAAGAAATTATCAGTTGATTATATGTATTTTTGTAATATAATTAAGCCAAGAATGTAAAGTAGAAAACCATACACCATACCTTCGATACAAATTCTCTACAAAAATGTATTTTGCACTGTGAATTGATCGCTCCATCATTCTTACGGGGGAAATCTACAAAATAAAATCTGACAGTCACCGCCTAGTTTACAGTTTTCAGCACATTTGTTTCTTTTCAAGCTCATATTGCACATCATGTTTTTTAAATTATGACATAATAACATTTTCAGTTCTTCCAGATCTTGTGATAAACAAATTTACTGGGAGGGTGGGAATCACAAAAAACCAAGTAGTCTCAATCTTCCCTGTGGCCACTGCGTTATTAAACACATATATAACTCGTCTGTTATTCATACACACGTTTCAAAGACAGAAGCATTCAATTCTGCACATTAAGGACCAGGGAAGCAACAACAGCTTCAGCAAGGCACAAATGACAGCAAAGCTCAGATTTAAATGGAGGGTGATCCTCAGGAATTCCTGAATGAGCTTTTTCTGCAACAGGACGAGATACCTATCATGTTGGAAAAACACCTCTTCAAAAAAGCTGACGATCCTATGTTTGGTATCACTATTGTATGTGGTGTTTCTGAGAGCCTCCCCTGACACAAACTCAGAAAACATAATGCAAGAACAAACATTAAGGTATAAGCCTAAAATCTGATCTTGTGATCAGGGAATGGAAGACTTTGTGCAGAAGGTATCAAAAGGTGCTTGAAGGAAAGAGAAATGAACAGTTCTTGATAAGACAGGTAGAATGTGTGAATTTAGACAGAAAAAGAAAAAAAAAAGAAAAAATGGATGCAAAACATCTGAAAAGAAGCAATACAAAAAAAGAGTGGAAGTATTTAGATAAACACAAGAAGCAATGGCTAAATTTGTGCTGAACAGCATGGAGCAGTAGAATGAGTAATGACAGTATCTTTAAGATTACCTAGTGTTTACGAAAGCTTTGACATAGCTACATTTACACAGAGACCAATTACAGACAAGTCACTGACGTGTGATGATGAAGAGGAGTGCAAGTGTTGATCTGCTGGAGGGTAGGGAGGCTCTGCAGAGGGATCTGGACAGACTTGGTCAATGGGCCAAGGCCAACTGTATGAGTTTCAATAAAGCCAAATGCCAGGTTCTGCACTTTGGGCAGAAAAGTCCCCAGCAACACTACAGGCCTGGGGAAGAGTGTCTGGAAAGCTGTCAGACAGAGAGGGACCTGGGACTGCTGACAGAAAGCCGGCTGAACATGAGCCAGCAATGTGCCCAGGTGGCCAAGAAGGCCAATGGCATCCTAGCCTGTATCACGAACAGTGTAGCCAGCAGGACCAGGGAAGTGATTTTAGCTCTGTACTCGGCACTGGTGAGGACTAATCTTGAGTACTTTGTTCAGTTTTGGGCCCCTCACCACAAGGACACTGAGGTGCTGGAACATGTCCAAAGAAGGATGACAAAGCTGGTGAAGGGTCTGGAGAACAAGTCTGATGAGGAGCGGCTGAGGGAGCTGGGGTGTTCAGCCTGAAGAACAGGAGGCTGAAGGGAGACCTAATCACTCTCTACAGCTCCCTGAAAGGAGGGTGCGGAGAGATGGGCGTCGGCCTGTTCAACCAAGTAACAAGTGACAGAACGAGAGGAAATGGTTTCAAGTTGTGCCGAGGGAAATTTAGATTTGATATCAGGAAGAATTTCTTTACTGAAAGGGTCATTAGGCACCCAGGGCAGTGGTGGAGTCCCCATCCCTGGAGGTTTTTAAAAGTCATGTAGATGTTGTGCTCAGGAAGATGGTTTAGTGGGGGACTTGTCAGTGGTAGGTCAATGATTGGACTAGATGATCTTACAGGTCTTTTCCAATCTAGGCAATTCTATGATTCTAGCTCACAAGGATAGTGCAAAAGAAAGCAGTAATAGTTTAGGGAAGTAAAAGTTTTGAGCAGGCAAGAAGAAGATGTTTCACCCCTCCTGGAGCACACATTGAGCATATCAACAATGTCGTCACATTATTAAAAATCATACTCACTGCAGGAACAAAGAAAGAATGCAAACAGCATCTTAACTTTTGGATACAAGGTTAAAAATACTTACTGCTCATCACCACATCTAACTGGTTTTAATATTAAAAGAAAAATCTGTTTGTTTACCATTGGTCTGGTATGCTGCTCCAGCATCGTAAGCTGTACGTACGTCTGCAAGGTTATCCCCCATCTTGATGCATCTTGGTACATTAAGCCCTGGGGTTAGAGATGGAAGCGAGACAGACAAACATTTTGGTTAGGTCAACCAGCAAAAAAAGTGAAGTTGGGCATTTCAGGAACTTTTGCATTGCAACACAATTGCTAGGAGTGCACTAAAACAGCTGACACCAGCTCTGACAAGAATTAAGTGGGTATTTGCTCTCCACATGCAGATATAAGAATTCCAATCCCGGTCCTCACAGACACCCGGTGGGGCACTTGGAACGCTGGCTGAAGTCAACAGAAACCAGTTACTCTGCACCTGGAACAGTCAGGACTAAGGCACAGCCCATTTGAGAGAGTTCAAATAGGTCTAGTAATTAAAAAACGTAACTGCTACTCCATTTTTGTGCACTGATAAGACTCTCAGTACACCCAGTCCATCCAAAAATGCATATAGGGTTCTAGTAAGTATGGTCTGGGTCTCAGAAAAGGTGTCTTTTAGCATCAACAACTGTTCTTCCCAAAGGATCCTCAAAGCAGTTCTCAGATCTTCCACTCCTCCCAACTGCTGCAACTGCACACACACACATGCACTTATAGGCAACAGTCTATCCTGTAAAGCACAGAAAAGCTCTGACTCCAAATAAGACATCGTTGTCTATTTGCTGAGGTGACAAACTTCAAGTCAGCAGCGTGGCTTCATTCCACAGATCTGACCTCTCTTTTCCCCTTGTCCAAGATCAGGATGAGAAAGTATTCTGAAGTGCACCGATTGCTGTGATGTGTGACACAGCCAAGCACGCCCCATCCCTCTGCCAATAATAAGAAAGTAAGCATCAGCCACTCCTAGTAGACAGCTTACTTTTCCACAGGGCCTGTGATAGCAGTATTGGCAGCAGATACACCCCAAACTACACGTGCCCAAACGTGTATCCACACCGCCATGCTGACAGCAAATTCCAAACAAGCTTCAGCACAGATGCCCACCTCGGCCAGCAATGAGGTTTTTGCTGTGGAGGTGATCATACAAGCAAGACTGACATCAGAAACCACTCCAACCACCCTAGCGAAAGCATTATCTGCAGATGCAGTCAGAGCTCCGACTGCTGTCTCCGAGCACAGCTGTGACAAAGGGGAAACTTGTGGGGAACGGTTCCAAGAAACAAGGGCTCCCCAAACACAACAGCAGCTCTCAGCACCTCCCAGGACTGAACCTTCCTTATCTTCAGCAGTCAAACAACTTTAACTGGTCAGATCCACCCCCCACTTTCCGAGTGATTTTCTGCCCTTCTCTGAAACAGGCCTAAGTAGATTTAGAAACAACTGTCACCCTCAGGGCTTAGCTTTCTGTGAATTTCCTTAGCTCATGCCCAATAAAAGACTCAGTCCCTACCAAAACCACATTTTAGCTGCAATGTTGCTATTACATGCACATCTTAATCACAGTAGTAGATCTTTTGCATCATCAGCTTTATTTTTGCTGTATGAGATTACGACCACCCCTCTTGTAACAGTTCTGCTGTTGATCAGGCCTCACACACGTCTTTCCGAAAGAACAGAAATTGTAGAATTAATTTCTGCCACTTACCAGGATATTATGACCATGAACATTCCTCCACTTAGTCACCGGTTCTGTCAGAACCTTGTTAAAAAGAATTAATCCATGTTAAACATGTTTTAGATTCAGAATACTTGATTTGACCCTAGAAGTCTACAACTATTTTTAATGAATACTCATTCAGCAAGTCAGAGTATTCTGGACTTGTATTGGAAAGCTCATCCCTGTTCAGAAAACAGCACTGAATCCTGTAATACAAAAGGTAATAATGGACAATGTTGGAAAATATCATTATACAAATCTCTTTAGCATTTTTAAACCACCAAAATAAAATACTGGATTAATTACCTAATGAGCCTGGATGTAATTTCACTTTTTTGAGTGAAAATCAGTATGATACAGGGAAAGAATGGCTTAGCTGAGTACTGATTGCATTTCAATCTGCTCGTTCCCTCACAAATTAATTTGTCACGGCAACACTTGTCAGCCAAGCCAGAGAGGATCAGAATGCTATCATATAACTTTTAATTTTATTTTTGCCATCTAACAAATAAAATGTATTCAAAATCTTTACAAAAATAATCAGAAAAGCTTCTACCCCAAATAGATAGTCACAGGAGACTTATCTCGTCCAAGTAGGGTCTGAAACTCCAATGACACTGTAGAGCCAGGCCTAAGAGAATCTGATAAGCCTAGAAAGTTAACTAGCTCTTTAAAAAAAAAAAGCTAACTTTAACTTGCATATAGTGCAGCAATTAACCCAAAGGATAGCACTCTACTCCATACAGATCGTTCCTGTTAAATTACCAAATCACATCTGGCAACCTAGCATTTCTGTGAGGAATCCTACAGCTTAGCACATGTGTTCCCAGGTCCACTGAGAAAAGTATTAATAGCCAATGTACACAAAAGCAATTGCTCACTGAGGTTTGATCTCAATTTTGTTCAAAATACAGTAAGCCTGCCCTTACCCTAATCTTGTTCTAAGCAATATGAAATCAAAACCACACCAGTCTAAGAAATCCCCAGAAAAAATTCTAACAGATTTTTCATTTTTAAAAAGCCATCCATTTATGGAGATCTGCTACATGACACCAGTGTTTTTACCTCCTTATTTCTTTATCTTTACTCTGCTTATTACAAGGTACATGTAAGATTCAAGTTACATGAAAGGGCAAGCAAGCTGCCCAACCCCTGTGGGCTGCTGTTACTTTACAGAGGTACAAACTCTGATCCACGGGTTTCACTGATATCTGAGCATCCAGTGCTCCGTTACACATGATCTAAAATTCTCTTCTACAATTTGACCATAAACAGTTAGGGGAAGAGAGGCCAAATACATGCACTAAGAAGTGCAGCAGCTCACAACCCTCTGCTCCTGTCTCCTTAGCTTAAGAAACAACACTTCCAACTCAACCATCAAGACAACAAACTGCTTACTGATGTAAATAAAGACAAAGATGTAATCCAGTACCTCAATGCTGGTAGTTTGTGCAAAATAATTGAGGCATGTTGTTTTTCCACTTGCAATGTTCCCCTCGATACATACCTGATGAAAAATAGTAACGCTTTCTTAAAACCGTGCCACCTCATAGGTGAACAGCATATGTACAAATAGCATGACTGATAGAGTGTATCTCCTTACAATGTAAATAGATGATTTTACAGGAAGACACGGGATCGGTCTGGACGCTGCAACTCCTCGCAGACCACCACTTTTTCTGTCCCTGCCATATATAAGCCAACTGTCTCTTTACCAGACGAGGGGCAGCCTTACTTCCTGGTACCCCCGCAGAGCCAACTGCCTGCCCTGCTCCCAACTTCCCTTCCCCTGGACCCCAAGAGTTTTAGAGGGTTACGGCTGGGCTGCTGCTCCTCCCGCACCCACAGCATCCTGCCCGCCACGACTCGCCCTCAGAGACTTCAGCTCCACTTGCAACTTCAAATAAATGCCAACTCAAGTAATAATTTCAGTATCCGTTAAAGACACCGCTTTAAGCCTTAAGATGCATTAAATTTTTGGGTTTTGGAAACCTGCCCAATTAAAATAATTAAAGGAATTTTGTTTCAGCTGTCTTAAAATTATCTATAGCTTAAAATAATTATATTCCACGTGCAAAAGAAACAAATTCACACTGGCTGGGTTGTATGAGGCAACTGCAACGCTACGCACGCAGTGCTGACCCCAAGCTGACACCTGTCCCTACAACAATACCCTGCGTTCACACAAACCCATTTTACTGCCATCTACAGAACTCGGGAAGCCCATGACCCACTTGGACATCACTCGCTAAACTGCCACGTCCAATGGCTGCCCACACACGTGCGCTCAGACTGTAAGGAAGGAAGAGGCTGCACATTCTATACTGTTTTCTGAACAAAAGGCAAGTACTTACAACTGTTTTTCTATCATCTTCTTTTATCAGATGTTTATCTAGAATGGAAATAAACAGAAGTTACAACCAAGGAGGAGGTCTTCACAACTTACAGTTATACTGAGCCTCTTAATCTGAGCTCCTCCATGAAGTTTTTGGGTTCTCTGTTGCTTCCCATCAACGTTTGCGACAGTACCAATCTTTAAGGCTTTAGGTACTCGTTGGGTCAGGTAACAGATGTGCCGTGGCATACACTGACACAGTTTTAGCCCGAGTTCTCTCGTCCTTGACACCATAAAGAGTCTAACAGTGAGTTGCTACAGCCCTTCAGCAGATCTGTTACGCCTCCTACTCCTCTGCTAGTTTCCTGCGAGAAAGGAAAAACGAATTTTGGCAAGGCCAGTGGTGGTGCGATGCCCACCGACTTCCCAGGCCGGGCCACAGAGCTTCGAAGACCTCGGGGC
>NW_010228630.1:0-594 GCF_000690775.1 Eurypyga helias
CCTTTCAGAAACATGTAGGGGTTTACTATCAAGCTCTTTGCCAAACTGGCAAAAATTAGTCATAATTGGATTTTGGCCCAGAATGACTTATTTAATCTAATTCTTACAGAGATAGCTTGCTACATGTTAGGTGTGAATGTTGAAAACAATATTATCTCAGTATTTCTTGTATCTGGAATGTGATTTAACTCCATGAGCACTCAAGAGCACTCCTCCCTAGCTACAGAGAATCCGACATGTGCTATGTATTAAATGCTGAAGGCGAAAGCGAAGTCCACCTTGCTATTCACACCAAGAAAATGACCATGAATTCCTCTTTGCGCCCGGAAGGTATCACAGCTGTGTGCCTGGTGCACATAGTCATTTGATAGGCTTCACATGTTCACCTCCTGAACATGTGGTGCATAGTAGGCGGCTGGTTTGGGGCTTCTGCAGGGCACAGAAATTTACGTTATCTCAATCCATTAATTGAACTAAGTTTTGAGATGGGCAGCAGGAGAGAGACCCTGGAGTTGCCATATAAGCTCTGGTTGAAGCGAGTCCAGAGGAGGCCATGAAGATGCTGTGAGGGCTGGAGCCCTTCTGCTATGGGGC
>NW_010228630.1:873-2977 GCF_000690775.1 Eurypyga helias
AAGGTGTCCCTGCCCATGGCAGGGGGGTTGGAACTAGATGGGCTTTAAGGTCCCTTCCAACCCAAACCATTCTATGATTCTATGATTCTATCAGCACCGCAAGAAACCCTGCCTCTAGGTGCTGGCTTTTGGCTTGTCCTAATTAAAGTGAAGCTGGAAACCGGGACCAGCTCTTTTTCTTGTTGAAATAAAGCAAGCTTGGGCATGCACACAGTTTGTCAACTTCAGATAATAGTTTAAATGTGTAAGAGGATTTGTTTTATTCATCCTACTTATTGTAGCTATTCCTCGGTCCTTGCCTTCGCAGTACATCTAAAGACACCCAAGACACCGGATTTCGTGTAATCTAGCTTGTTTTACTCCAGACTCTGGGGAACAGGGCCTAGAAAGACACGGCACAGCTTGCCAAAAGGCAACTTAGAAGCAGTGAACATCTGCTGGGCTGATTTTCTCCAGGTTCAAAAACCACACTACGCCTTGTAAATGTGCAGCGCTCTGCAAATCCATCTGCAGCGCCGGCATGAGCCCACGCTCGGCAGGAGCATGCTGGAGAGGAGCCAAAGGAAGGGGTGCCAGCAGCAGTCCGACAGTGGCCCCAGCCCTTTGTGTGGTTCACATTTCTGGCTGCTCTACATCTCCTGGGTGGAGTACGCTTACCGTGCCGTCGTGCCAGCTCCTGTTTTCTGTGCTCAGGATGACCGAGGAATCTGCTGCGCTCAGAGCTCGCTTGTCTACTGCATTACAGGGGTCACACAAAACAGATTTCTAGGCTTTTTCCATGTGCTGCTTCAAGAAATAAGGGCAGTCTGCCACTTAAAACTGTCCTTACATTGCCTAGTTTTTCATTCCAACAACTGACTACTTTTTGTCTAGGTACTTTAAGCCACGTTATCTCCAAATAGAATTTATCATAATTACTTGCTATGGTTAACTCTCCCAAAGGGAGAAAATTGAACCGCCAATTGCTCTGAAATGACAAAGATTATTTTACAATCCGGAATGAAGACGCTAATAGAGAGAAGCCTTTAAATGCTCTGATATGACTAGGATGTGAAGTAGTTTAGCTGAATGACAAGGTGTAGATTGTGTCTTACATAAAACAGATGCAAAAAAGCCCTCCCCCCAAAAAATCTACAGGCTTTTCAGATACAAGCTGGAAATTAGAGGCCAGTTAATTTGCTAATAAGGAGAGTTCTTATCTGCTTTGTTCCCTGACTAAAAGTGTCAAAATCACTAAAGACAGAGAAATTTCCCACGTTGTTAGAAGTCAGTTTAGTCAGACAGCAAGATCTTTTTAATTATGTCTTTGTATGAACAGCCCACACGACCAAGAAGGTGACCATATTTTGAACCTCAGTTGTTGTTTTAGGACCCCACTAGTTATCATTTGCCATTGTGCTTCACTTCAACCAAAGCTTTGGACAGAAGTCATAAAACCACAACCAGAAGAATGGGAAGTGGGTTCTTCCACACCTCCTTGTCCTCCAGCCCTTGCAGCTGGGTGCTGAGCTTCTCCTGTGGCCTCTGGACTCAACATGGGAGTACAAAGCTCTTTTGGAAGGAATAAATCCTTCCCAGAACCAGTTCATAGTAAACATACCACTTGAAATTAAATAGCTGGCACATGGATCTCTCAACTGCCTTTTGCTCCGTTGACAGTGCAGCAGAGGCTTGTGGCACTCGAGCGCTGGTCACTAAGAGCTCGGGTTGCTTTGTAGGCGTGCAAGCATGCTGCAGGCCAAGAGAGACAGAGGAGTGCTGGGTGCTCTGCTGCTGGAGGAGACACTGATAATCAGGGCCAGTTTGGAGGGTGTTAGAAGCATCTGAACAGAGACAGGGTTTTGGCTGAGGTTTCTTCACTATCAAGCACCTGCTACCTGCATGGAAATCAGCAGAGCCCTGGGGATAAGTGAACAAAATGCATTCCTACAACTGATCGTGTCAGGCTGCGGGAAGTGAGCGTGAAGCTCTTGGTGCATGTGACACCAACCTTAATTCGACATGAGGTTGGTACAAGTCGCAGCAGTCAGCGGGGAGGCAGGACTCCACTAGAGCATCAGCAGAGATGGCTGCCCCGGCCAGTGCTGAAGCACGGGGCCGTGTG
>NW_010228631.1:0-3789 GCF_000690775.1 Eurypyga helias
AATCATTCTATGATTCTATGAAAATCAAGCAGGATGTGGGTCAGGCCAGCTCCAACAGCAGACATGCCAAATCACACACACTGGGAATGAGACTTAGGCATTTGATTTGCTCTCATGGTCACTTCCAGGCCTGAGCCGCACTGCAGGCAGGTCTGGCTCCTGCTCTGTATGTATGTCTGGCAGGTGCAGGTGCTAACCCTGATCCCTCACCCACTTGCCCCATGGCAGGGGTGGCGGAGGGTGGGCAAGCTGCAGCCACACTGAACTCCCCCTTAAAGGAGTGGAGGCACTTTCTTGTGGATCTCAGCACCAAGTTACTTGCTGGGGAGGACTGGCCAGGAGATTGCTGCACTTGTGCAGGTCACAGTTAGTGCCCTGCTTGCCTCACTCAAAGCTTCATGGGATGCTTTGGGCTGGGGCTGAATGGTCACAATTAATAAGTTGCCCCAGGTCAGCTGAACCTCACTAATGGGGTGGGATCTTGCTCTCAGCTCATCAACAAGATGAAGTGAAGCACAGTCACATAAATTTATTTCATTAAGGATTTAAGATAACATGCTTCATCTCAGGCTGTGGGCTAAAAGCACTCACAGGGTATTCGGCGAGTGTAAGGTAATTACTTACGTGTCAGACACTTGTCTTTGGGGAGAGAAGGGAATGTAAATGGGAGGCTGGCTCTGTGCTCTGTGGAAAGAGAGATGGATGTTTTGCCTCTTCACAAACCCACCACTTGTCTTCAGGATTCCTTCCACCAATCTTGATCTTTTTTCATTGTATTAGTAACTTCTTCCCCTCTTACTTCCCCATAAACTATATGAGCTTTACACTATGTACCACTTCTCTGCAGGCTTTCTTTACCTCCTACTCTCACCTACCTGATCCTTTT
This sequence comes from Eurypyga helias, assembly GCF_000690775.1. Lineage (NCBI taxonomy): Eukaryota > Metazoa > Chordata > Aves > Eurypygiformes > Eurypygidae > Eurypyga > Eurypyga helias. Next base: position 887 of record NW_010228631.1, read on the forward strand.
TTACTTCTTTCACATGTATGATCTCATGTGTTTTCTATCTCCCTTGCCTTGCTGCTGCTAAGAAAAGCAGAGGCTGATGAAAATGAAATGAAACATTTCCTTCCCAAACCTCCATGATCTGGTACAAGTTCTACTGAGCTACAGACCCCAAACTGCAGAGGAGTCTCACTCCAGGAACAGAAAAATCTCTGAAAGCTAGATAGAGGCCTCTTAACTTACAGCAAGTACTTTTTTTTTTTTTTTTAATTAAAATATGTACGAATGGGTGAAGATATGTTTGGGAGGTGAAAGTTCACAAAAAACTTTGAAACATCTTTGGATTCAAACACTCTTATAAAACTAAATAGTAATACCTAAAAACCTGAAAAACAGCACCCTCAAGTAACACACATACAAACTCATTAGATTAAGAAAACAAAGTTTTAAATCCAAGGGAAGGAAGAAAGAATGCTGTCGGTGATACTCAAATCGCACCCCTTCGCATGTATGTTTTATGGTGCATTTTTAATGATGCAACTTTAACATTTACCACATTTTCTCTACCCAATGTCTGTCTCATTCTGTACAACGGAGATGTCAGAGCCTGTCTGTTTGAACTCCTGCCCTCCTGGTGCACAAGCTGCTGTGTGTATTCCTGCTCCTGCACAACTATCTGATGTGTAATGTAACATGAAACCTGAGGCAGACAAGTTAAGTGATTTGTCTAGTATCACACAAGAGGTCTGTAGAAGTACAGGAAACAGAACCTGCATTTTCTACATCCTTAATCACTAGATCATGATTCACAGAGTTAAGGAAAATATGCTGCTATGAAGAACTGGAATAAGGATTTATTTTGCCATTACTGTTCATTGAAATGCTGAGAAATTGTGTTAAAATGTATTTACTTTGCAGTTGACCATTGACTTCAGGTATCCTCAGTATTTGACATTGTGGTTAGATATGCAGAAAATTTAAACGAATATAGCTACAAAGGAAGTTTTGGAGGTTTGATTTCAAGGCTTTCAGGATTAAAAACTCTGAATAATATCCTGGTTATCTTAAAATGGCCACCAGAATTAACTGATTTCCATCCTTTTCCACCTGTACACATATTTCTGTGGGAACTGACCTGTGACCTGTATTTGTCTGAGAACAAGAACCATCTTGTGATCTAGCTTGGCAGTTAACACACCAGTCCCTGGTCATAACTGAGGCCACAAGTATTGCTGTGATGCCACGCTGATTAATTTCTAGGGGAGTTACGTGGAAGAAAGGATGATGTGTGAGGAAAGAAATCTAGGTATTAAAACACCTACACAAACTAGAACTAAATATAGAAACCCTCAAAATACCTGCAAAATTTTGTCTCATGATCTTAAACTATTTGAACTCTTGATTTTCCCACTTCCCACGTTTGTTGTAATTTCTTGCGGTATGCCATCAAAGTTGTAAGTAGAAGTGAACCAAGAAGTTTCATGTCATTAAAACTAATTAATTTAGTCCTCTTGCGAAAAATATTCAGCCAAATTTCTTCAAATGGATTGGAGTGTAAGCACTTCCAGTAAGAATTATGTTCAAATTTCCAATTTGCTTTGCTTATGTATTAGGGAAAGTGAACTTTGTCAATCAATTAAATGTATACAGAAAGTCATGCCAGAAGTTTCATTACCATAGGTGAATTCCTTTCAAAATTAAAGAGAATACTTGGATAAAAATCACTGTCTAGTTCTTTCTGAAAAGCCCTGGTCTTTGTCTTCCAATGATCTGTTCATATGCCTGAAGGAATTTAAATAGCAGAATTAGAGGTGTGTCCACTGTGTGTCCATTGTTTCATTTCCAATCTTATTCTTCAGGCTCTATTCTTGTTCATTTTACCCACAATTATTTTTTCAAAGGTGGATGAAAACCTACTATTCAAATTAAATTTTCAGTTCCTGAAAACAAGTTTGAAATGATGCAAGACATACCCTGCTTTTGGAGAATGTCACAACCTAAGTACTTCTTTTACTGGACTTTGAAATACATACATTATAATAATGCTGTAGCCCTGGAAATCTTAGTGCCTTTCCAGTACTGAAAATCCTCACCCTTCCATTTATACCATTGTTGAGCACTGATATCATGTGACTTTTCCTACATTTGTATGTGAGGGAGATAAAACCAGAACTAATTTCTTCTGATTTATGTAGGGCTTAGTTCACAAATAAGCTTTACAGGAACACTATAAAGCATGTAAAAATGACTTACTAAAGAGAATAACTAGTTCAATCTGCACTCACAAAACAAGCAAGCAAACATAATCAGCTCCTGAGCCAGCTCAGATCTTCCAGAAAATTAATGTTCCCTAAAAGAAAAGTAATTTGAATTAGCTAGAGCAGAAGACAAAGAATATCAGGCATTGTTGCATGCACTGCTACCTACCACCTACGTATTCTTGTAACTTAAGGTCAGTCAGGATCCTTGAGTCATCTTAGGTTGTGGCTTCCTTACCAAAGCCTTAGCCTCAAAATCCTTACAGAATTAGGCATGTGGGTAGCACTTTAATTTCAGCTTCATCAGGGACACTGAAGTAATCTGAGGCTAAGCTTGCTTGTTCTCCTGAATAAAGATGAGCACACATAAAAGGTATACTGAGCTAATGCAAGCACAGTGAAGATTAAACATTTTGACTACAAACGGGAAGCTCGTCACCAAGCACAAGATCAGGCCAAAGTTTAGGTTTCAAAAGTGAATCTATGCAGAAGTAAAACAGTCTTACTTTGTGTTAGGAGATAAATTGCACTTAAAAAGTTGCAGTCTTCGAGAGGCAGATCCCAAGGAACCTGATGGCTTCATTGGTCAAAACCTTCCTGCCAGCACCAGAAGCTAATGCATTAGCACAACACAGGAACAAAACACAGCCTGGATTAGTTGATTCATTC
>NW_010228631.1:3813-6612 GCF_000690775.1 Eurypyga helias
AATTTATACTTTTTTTGCTTTGTATGGTGTATGGGAAGAAATTATAGCTTTTTTTTTAATATTAAAAAAAAGAATGCCAATTATAAAATAGTGGTGTAGGTATATAAAGCAGCAGACATGCAACACAATCTATTTCTTTCAATATAAAAAAGTGCATCATTTTGGCAATTCTGAAGGAGGCTAACAGGTAGTGGGAAGTCAACCTTTCGTCAGACAGTTTGCTATCAACAACTGCACTTATTTTAATTATATTTTGACTTTTGATCATGTTCCACGAAGCGGGTAGCATTTCTCTTTTCTATTAAGAATTCATATGCCATTTACAAAGAATAAGTTTATGAAATGCACAATTTTCCCTGCACTTTCAACAATTATATTCCCCGTTACACTACATTTATGACAGTAATCCAAAATAACCTTTAATTTCTTTCTCTAGCTGTAGCTCTGCAGTACCTAACAGCTATGTCAGAAGCAAACCCATGAAATCTACTTAGACAAATTGAGATGTTCTTCTGCAGAACATTTCTGTAACCATATTAAAGATGTTGTGGTATTTTAAAATATCTTTTACTGCAAATAAATTTATTTATTTATAATTCTTCATTATATATTCCAGCAAGTACTAGCAATCCAAGTTTACAGAACAGTCCAGCAATGTTTGGAGGGAAAAGTTTGGAAATGTTAAGCTTGTCAGTAGAGTTATGTATACGTGTCTCTAAGATTAATGGAAAATATGACATAGCTCCCTATACAGCTATGAAAATTCCAATAAGGTATTAAAAAACATAAAGTAGGACAAGAGTTACCATAGTAAAGAGCTGCAGCATCAGATTTTTCATATTTTTTAAAACCTGCTTTGAGACTGCAAGGTCAAAGTCACCCCAGACGAAGGCACTAGATTTCTAAATTTTTCACATTACTATGCAGGAAGTAGCACAGATCACTGCAGGATGCAGAATGGCAGTGGCAAGTATTTGCTGTCAACACAGTGCAATGGTGCAGCTATAGGAAGGCTGGATGCCCTCCCAGGTTCCTCTCTTCCAGCACAAAGATTGAGAATCAAAGCCTTTTGCTTTAAGATGTGATTTTCTCTTACTTTCTGTATTTTAACTGAAGCAGGCCATACAATATTTACAAACTTCTTGATCTAATATTTTCTTAAATAAAGCTCACTGAGTCAGGAGACAAAGTAAGACTACAGTCACTGAAGCATCAGGAAAATTAGTACTCAAGTTCACTAGCATTTGTATGCTTTTGGCTGAGTCCATATTTTGCTTGGTATTTCCAGGAAAAGTAAACACTAAAAACTCAGTCATGCTGAGTTTTTCCCAGTTCTAAAAGCATAGCCATCCAGATTTCACCAGCATTTGACTACGACAGATATGTATAAATAAACCTGAATCCCCACTCCCTCACAAGGCTTTTAATTTTAAGCTTTAAATAAGCTTTCACAAGGTTCTGGGAGAGGGTTTGAACTGGGAAATAGTGAATGCCTTTGAACTTAAACATGTGCTAGATTTAGCTGTAGCACTATTCCTTTTTGACTATCAGTTAGTGTATCTTTGAAGACTCTGCAGTCTAGGGAGCATGCAGAGGGCGTTCTAGCTATCTCTTCATCCTGCAAGAGAGCTGCTGAATGCACAGGGTGAAGGGCTGAGCTGGTGGGCTGATGAGGAGAGCAGGATAAGAGGTGAAATTAGCTAGAATATTATAAAAAGCAACAGGAAACCTGTCGGGGTGCTTGTAAATGAAGATATGACAGGACAAAAGAGAAGCAGCTGGGGACAGTTTCATATCTTAGAAAACAAATCCTGTTTTCATGTTTCAGCCACAGCTTATCACCTGAACATCCATCATCGTGGTCTTGACTGCTTTGTTTACTGCCACCCTTCCAGCTACTCTTTTTCTCTTCCTGGGGCAAAGACTTTGGACCTCAGCTTGGGTAGAGCTAAGCAAGACTTCCTAACACCAGTAGAAAATAGATTTATATTTGTTGAGGATCTGGCTTACTACCTTGTCACTGAAACAGGAACAAGTAAGAGCTACAGCTTTTAAAAGGACTACCTATTACTGACACTGAAGCAGCCAGTGTGACTGGAGCAGTTGAAAATTGGTGTCTCGGAAAAGCAATTTGGGAATTTCAAGGCATTCTTTTTAGTGCTATGTTTGTGCCAAATGAGGATTCAAAATGTAATTGAGAAAGCTCTTCTAAGGCATGTCCAGATGTCTCTCAACAGAAGGACATTCAGTGAAGAAAGAAAAAAAATGCAGAAAATAGTCAAATTGCTTAAGAAAATTGAGCAGCCAGAAAGTCCATTAAAGCCCACATAATTCTAGTGGGCAGGAGAAACTGCTGGCTGAAATGAAGTAGAAATCTTCCTGCAGCCATTCTCTGGGCTGTGCAAATGGTCAAATGCAGCTTTCAGCTTTGAAGCACTTTTTGCTAGAAAAGAACACTGTCCTGTTTGTTCATTGTTGGCTGTTCGTACACTTCCTCCCTGCTCCGCTAACCTAGAGAACAATGATCAGTCACTGGTATCACAAGAGATCAAATAACCTGTGTAAAACTCAATGCAATACACAGCACCTCTTTGAGAACCAAGATGATCAAGAGCAGCAGAGGCAGTACAGTGTGGGCTAAGAGCAATCACAGCAACCAAGGCTGTTATGGGGCAACCAGGAACCAGAACCTGTTAAGCAGAATATTTCAAGAAAAGTTAGGAAAATGTCCAAAAATAGAGCTGAGAAAAAGAGTGCTTCTTCAACAAATAAATGAGTGTCATAGAATCATAGAATCAT
>NW_010228632.1:0-5909 GCF_000690775.1 Eurypyga helias
CCCGCCCCGTGCTGAAGAACCATACAGCTGGTATCTAAAGCCGGTGTTACCCGTAAATCCGCCGAGGTGCTCGTGTGCACGGTGGTTTGGGGGGAGGGGTAGTTCCCCAAAATACTTGAGCTGCTTCTTATACGTTTAAGGCAGGGCTAGTATGTCAGTGTGTTCAAAAGCACTCTAAATGCACATTTCAATGTCAATACTTCTATTTCTGCCGAATAACCAACGCCAAGGCAGACTGTTATTTCTCCCGCTATTCCCAGCTCAGTGCATTAGGCGGATGAAGGAACTTCCCTGGTTCACACTGAATTGTTGCCCATGCTCCTGCTCTTCCACCAACCAGTCTACTCTGTCTTCTGTGTGACACAAAACTGCCGTCTTCCCTTGTGTTACCAGAGCGCAGACACCACTTCCAGCTCCTGTGCTTTTTCTCCTTTAATTTGGATAGTCTAGCTGTCCATAATTTTATTAGCCTGCAGCCAAACAGGTTAATTCAGAGCTAGCTAGACCATATAAAACCAGAAGTAGAAACCCAAAACAAGACCAGCATCAGTTCAGTCCTGCCTCCAACTTCGAATCCATCGCAGGAGCTGTGTCAGACGACAGCAGAAATGGACCCCATGTCCTTAATTTAGCTCACTACCTCATCGAATCCTTACTCAAGCAAAACCATATTGGCCCCAACTGCTGTGCTAACACTAGCAGCAGCTGCTGAAGCCAACGTTACCTGGGCTGTCTCTGAAAGTTCGGCCAGACCAGAAGGTCTCCCGTGCTTCAGAGATGAACTATTCCCTGAGAACCAAACAGTGCTTCTTAAAACCGCAGTAGAGATGACACTGAGAAAGTTAATTGAGAACACAGGTTTAACCAATCCTGTTCAGACCTTTTTCCTATCTGTTCATACAAAAATAGGGATTAGGGTAGCAAGTGTTATGTGTTTGCTGGAGGTTTCCATGTGAAGAAAAATCAAGCTTCAGAAGAAGGCTGCCTAGCAAGCCAGCATTCCAGACACTGCTCCGTTCCTCTGCCATTAACTGTGACTACTATTCTTAGCCCACCTGGCCACTCCACTCGATGGTTTTTCTGCAGAACTCAATCAGTTTAGGTGCACTTTGTACTCAGGATGACTGAGAAAACTGTAGTTGGAAAGCCTCAGTCTGTAACATCAAGATTTACCTAGTTTCCCATGACGGACGTGACAGTAACTTGCTGGGTTTTCCCAGTGCTGCCACCTGTTAGCATAGTAAGTTGTCTTTTGGCACCAAACCATGCTTGGAACTCTCCCTTCCCTCTTGCATCATCTCTCATCATAAAGAGCCTTCTCTGACATTTTTAATGGCTAAAGCAATTATTTCAAGAACTTGAGAGAAATTATAATAGTAAAATCTAAATACTGGGTCTTCAGTTCTCATCTCCGTTCCCTCTCTTCTCCAAAAGACATCCAAGTCAGAGCATTTTTGTGTTTTACACAAATTTAGTTTTAAGCAGAATTTTTTTCTCCCTCACTGAGTAACAAGTATTCGCATATATTATAAAAAAGTAATGGTCTCCCCAGCACAGCCTTATATAGCTCTTTGAGTAGAATCTCTCTCTAAAAATAGAAATCTCTTTGACATTGAAGCTCCAGGCAGCATGGAAACTGTTGCATTTCAAGCTGAAGCTTTTGGAAAGCGTGCTCTGTATTTCCTTTATAAGTGTCCCACAAATGTGCAAAATGCACGACCTATCCTGTCATGAACTTGGAGTAAATGAAACTTTGTTTGCAGCCCGGGCTGTTGCAGCAATAGCTTCTTAGAAACAAGCCATAAAAAAAGAATGCAGCACTGGCAAAAGGTGCTGGATTTACAGCTCTGCAAAAATAACACCCTTTCTTTCCTCCCGCTGCCCTCATACACAACTGCCAGCCTTTCGCAGACGGTCTGACTGGGCAAGATATCCTGAGTTAAGCCCAACACTTGAACTGAAGACAGGACAGATGAAAACAAGCAAACAGAAATCTCACATGCCAGTGTAGCCGTTTTTCCAGTTCTCAGGCAGGCACTCCTCTTGGGAATACACAGAAAGGAAGGGGCAGGGGAAATAGAAATCCTTTTGGTTCAGCTTTTGAGGATGCTGACAAATTGCTCTTACTAAGGCCAGGGAAAGAAAAAGCCAACTCTGCCAGCATGCCTGAATTGGAGACCCTAAGAACAGGAGGTCTAATTCTTCAAAGTACTAAGTCCAGGAGTATTAAATAGAGCTCAGCACCTCTGTGTCAGACTTGCTCAGACATGACTGCAAGGGCAACAGCCACAGATTTGACAGGGGAGCCAAAAATCTGTCTCAGCTTCCACAGTTACAGTCCGAGTAAAACAGTATTTCCTCAATGTTCTGACTACAACTATCCATTTGCCATGCCAAAACAGTTATTTACGGTAATATTCCCTGGCAGCATATTTAACATGAAATTCAAAGTGCTGTTAATTCCAAATTAACAAATACAAGTGAGTACTGATCTTAAAATCCAAATGAGGAGATAGGTATATGATTCTAGGCTACCCTGAGAGAGGATCTTTCAGCCTTGAGCTCCAGGGCAAGTGTCATGCTCTCCTTGAAAGACGCTTCATTTTTACTCTGATTGTCCTACACTGGAATTCTGATATATAGTCTTACACTATTTTATTTAAGAGCTGAAAGGCAGCTCACGAATACTAATCTCCAGGTCAATCTTATGAAACGTGTACAAATTCACAAACGGGTTCAAGGACTGCCTACACAAGAGAGGACTGAGGGAGTGACAAGGTAATTCTTTGCAGCAGACACGCTTATTTCTATTTATTTTGTAATTATCTTTGTTTAAAGCCACTTCAGACAAAGCCACTGAAAAAGAAGGAAGAATTCTATGCAACTGTTTGCATCAATTCCACTATGAACATTTTAAAGCTTGATCAAATTAAACAAAGGTAAATTCTGAATATATCCTAAGCCTAAAAAAGTTAGTTCAGGAGAGAAGAACATGGTGCAGTTTAATGTGAAATCCTGGTAAATAAAGTTACCAGCTTTCACAGAGAACCTTTTTTTTTTTTTCAGTATAACTGTAAGTTTCACTTAGTTGAACAGTCCAGCTAAAGAGGATCACGAATAATGGAACCTGGAACTCAGTCCCTGTACTGAGCTCTCAGCTGAGCTTGGGCCACTGTGTGATTTGTACTTCTCCAGTGACTTGGAGATTTGTGCTTTCCTTCGAAGATAAGGCATTGGCCACTTTCTTTGTGCATAATACAATTAACTGTTTAATGCCTATTATCTAGACGCTGCTTTTACCAGAAGCTTGTGTTATTTGGTGTCTGTGAACAATTGGACTCATTTGTGCTAATGCAGTCCCCAAAGCCCCTCTGTCCTGTAATTTGAGATCTGGCCCAATTGTGTTGAGCAGTGTACACAGAAAAGTCTCACAATAAACACAGCATGACTGCTTTCTCTATTGGAAGGGAGGCAAAGCTTCTGGTTACCTCTTCATGATCCTTCTGGTGTTGACTGAACTGCTGCCTCAGCAGTGAGGCAAGTAGCAAGAAATACATCATTGGGCAACACATTTCAGTATAACCTTGACATCACCGACAGTGATAGCTACAGCCCTCGCTGAAACAGAAACCTGCAAGACGACATTTGTTTCTTCTTGCTGCCTTTGCTATTCCTTTTGGGAGGATGATCATATGCCATGCTTGTGTATTTGCAAACTCATGACATAATGTTAAGGGATTGTCATAAACAATACCATTTCAGGGAATGGACTGAGGGGACTGAATAACGATTTCATTTTAACTGTCACTGGAGTAGTCTTGCTCTAAGGATTAAATGTGTTGTATCACATCCAGACTTGTAATGAGAACCTTCCCTCCTTCCCCACTCTGCCTGTTCCCCATCCCCCCACTTCAAGAGAATTTGGGCAGATGACCAACGGAGTGAAAAATGAGTCAGGGGAGCCACACAGGACAGAGTAATTGATACAGGATATGAAGCTAGGAATCAGTGGGTTTGACAGAGTGCACACTAGTAGCTTAGTGGCTCATTTGCCTGCTAGTATGATGGATTTATGGCCTGTATGTCACTAATTAAGAAGCCAGTCACACACACCCCTGCCACCCCAAAAAACCCCACACAGCCCTCGTGTGTCCTCCCCGAACATTGCTTATTCTGAAAGGCAGGTAACAGGACAAACCATCAAATTACATCAACATGCCTGGGACTAAACTGAGGGAAGTACAAAGGTCCCCAGCGATCTCTCCCTCCAAATTCACCAAAGATTTTCAGAACTGGGCACCGTTCTTCCCACAGTGCTGGGTAACTTTCCAGCTGGTTAAAGAGTCTATTCTCTTACTCAAATGGACTTTCTCGTCCTTGCTGCCTTTAACCCACAGCAAGGAAGATGCCAAAAGCGGTCTGAAGCTCCCAACGATGTTCCTGGGATGATGTACCCTCTACTATTGCTCAGGTCTGCGCCAAAGGGCAGCAAAGGTTGTCCTGGCAGAAAACGGGGAATCATCAGACTCAGCCTAATGGCTCTGCCTACTCTGTAATCAGTCATAGCTGGGTCTTGCAAATCTGCCTCAAGCCTCATTCATAAACTTCTCAGAAGTTAGGTAATCCTAGATTATGTAGCTTATTTTACAGATAAACAAGCACAGGAAAACTAGCTGCAGCTGAGACTCACAACTCTGCCTCGGTTCTCCTGAGACAAAGCTCAGGGCAACTCCAAACTTCACAAAAGCCCCCAGCAGCCCAGGCAAAGCAAGGAACCACCTATTAACATTGGGGCTCATTTAATGATGGCTGAATGCAAGTGAACACTGCTCTGCTCTTTTCCCAGAATTACAGGAGTGAGTTAGAAGCAGTAAGTAGCACTGTAGCCCTCAAACTGCTCTCAAGTTAGAGTAACTCAAACCAAACAAGTCCTTAACTTGGCAGCAATTCTGCCTTAACCAGAGACAGCCAGTTGGCCTCTCAGCATTGATTGCAGTGCTAGTGCCAATTGTGGCCTTACCTCTGGAGTGACAACTGAGGGCTCATCCAACATCCAGCACAGATAAATGAGCTACAGTAATCTTTTTCCTAGCTGATTTCACAGCTTAAAATTACAAAGTATTAGCCAAACTAGCACAGCCTTGATCTACACACTCATCCTCCCATTATCATAGTTCCCACTACTGAAATGCAGCAAACACTAAGTACGCTTACTACCCCACATTAGGCCCTAGGGCTCTGCCAGCATAATCCACCCCAACAATGGTGCTTATTTGACCCCTGACGTCCTTACCAGAACAAAAAATGCCCCAGTTTGGGCTGATCCTGCAATCCTGCTCCGAGTCTGGAACCTCAGTTCCACAGTGCCACCTGTATCTGCAAATAATGTCCACATCCATACATCTTCACATATGACAATGCTGGAAAAGCAGTAGGAGCTTTTGCTCTTTAAGTTACATCTGGAAATTTGGAAAGCAGTCTCAGCAGACCTTTGGACAGCTAATATTGATTTTCATTAAGTCAGAACATGGTGCTCTGTGTGAGAGGCCTAGAAAAAATTAAGTGTTGTGTCAGTGTTTCAAAAAGATAAACACAAGTACTTACATATTCTGATATCAGCTCTGACTGTATTAGTGGAAGAGTCAGTATGGTGACTCAAAGAATCAGGAATAAGCACCTAATGATTATGGAAGGTTGCATATTTGAGTTCTCTCCCAACAAGATTAATTCTGCCAGGGGAACTTGTAACCACACTGATGTAACATGGTTTTTCTAAAGGACTTGCTACGGCACCACAGATTTTGTTCTGAGACACTTAAACCATCTCATTCTTAAACCACTTAACAGTATGTATTCCGTTTGTTCTAGGTTACAGTTAAAGCCACATGAATGTCATAGAATCATAGAAT
>NW_010228633.1:0-6495 GCF_000690775.1 Eurypyga helias
CCCAGCACACAGGGCTAGACTGGTTTAGCTGGTATGGTTTCATCTGTTTGGTGGCTGAAGTGCACTGGGAAGAAAAGCTACCCCAGCAAGTGTGGCTCAAAACCCCCAAATAGTCCTCACTATGGTAACCTGGTAAAGAATTCCTGGAACGTGGTTATACCTCTAGAAGTGACTTTTCTTCTTGCACCATACACTTAGGCAAGATCACAACCACTGTTCTCTTAAGTATTTTGTCTGCTGCTGAGTTAAGTAAGTCAGATAATACGGATTCTTTTAAAATATGAATAGTGACTGGGTTTCATCTGCAATGATATAACTAAAAAATTGAGATTAAACACTTGACTCTATACACAGATGTCATTAGTTCCGTTTATGCTTCTTATCGTTCCTAAATATAAAGGATATTATAGTCTTGGAAATAGGTGACAAGTCCGTTGCTCTTTTCCTATGCGGAGGCATAAAGTCCAAGCGAAGAGCTGCAGCTGGAATATTTAAGTTGAACTAATGATGGAGATTGTCATTGTACAGGGTTTATTTTCCTCAGTGCTGCCCTATTAAGTGTTTTAATTAGAAAACTTCTTATAAACACTAGTCAAAGTTTTACATTATGAAAATATGCATTTTTGGTGTGGTGTTTTCTTTTCCCCCAAAGGGTCAGTTTTCATCAAGTCCTATTCGGGGAGGAACAAGAGCTTATAGTCTGGGAAGTATAACCAGCCCCACGTTTCCAGAGGGGTCTCCTGCACACAATGGTTCTCCTACTTTTTCACCAATTGCTTTTCACATAAGAAAGACACCACTGTCAGGTATGGTTTAATTACATATCTGTTGTTTTTTCTTGATTTATATGTCTTTATAAAAACTGCTGCATTCTTACTGGAACTAGTTACTGTTTGGAGACAAGTTTCTGTGCTTGGCAGACCAGCAGTCTCCTGGATGACACATTTCCTGTTTAGCAGTGAAATATCTTAATGATATGAAACAGTGATGTGTATCTGCTTGCAAAAATCAAATAGGGAAACTGTTTTTGAAGAAGGAATTGAGACCTAATAGGAATAATAATTAAAAAAAGGGTTAATCTAGTGTGAGGAGAAGGTTTAAAGCCATATGCCTGCACTGTCAAGTCACAATTCTGATTTGGCCCAACTTGAAGCATTTTAATCGAACAAAGCTTGAGTTTTTCAAATCGTGATTGTCAAAATTATTTGAAATGTAACTAACTAGTGAAGAATCATAGAACCATAACTGGTTTGGGCTGGAAGGGACTATTAAATGTCATCCAGTCCAACCCCCTGCCATGGGCAGGGATGACTTCAACTAGACCAGGTTGCTCAAAGCCTCATCCAGCCTGGCCTTGAACACTTCCAGGGATGGGGCATCCACAGCTTCTCTGGGCAACCTCTTCCAGTGCCTCACCACCTTCACTGTAAAAAAAGTACTGTGAATTAGACCTATTGTTCTTAGTGTCTGCCTGTGCCTACATGTCTCTTTTTGAACAGGAAGAGTTATAACAAGAAATAGGAATTTGTTGCTACAATAGAGATGTAGAAAGAATATAACTCATCATAAAAATGTATTCCTTATATCTAGTCTGACTTCCCTATGTCTAGCTGTGAAGAAATCACAAACCTTCGGTGTCCCTGTTGCTGTAGAAATGTCAGCACTTCATGTTCCATCCATTGCATGGAAAGACTTAATGGCATGTTCATAGGGGATTTTGCTCTGATGAGCCTTTTGGAATTTCAACACCGTTAGATGTGGAGATTGCATGGGTGTTTTGCCACTTGTCTCATTTTCCTGAAAACTTCATTGCTACACCATGTTTTTATTTTTAAATGCCTCTGGAATATGTGTATTTACATTGTGTTAAGGAAAAAAAATCCATTTTCCTGTGAACACACTGTGGTCTTGACGTTTGAAAATGCAACATATGCCATAGGAAACAAATTTGGTGGTAAAAATGGATTAAGACTTGCCTTTACCACAGTACTTTAAATGCCTTGGGGGTGGTGGTGGTTGTGTTTTGTTTTCTTTTGGGGTTTGGGGGTATGGGGGTTTTTGGGTTTTTTAAGGACTTGGAGCTGGAAGACAGTGGCCAGTGAAATACTATGTAGTTGGCTGTAATTATACAAAGGACTGTAGGGCTTTGAGGACGACGACTTTAACACCACCTGATAGCTAATAGAGTGACTTTGTTGGTTTTTTTTACAGACCAAAGAAAATTTGCATTTTGTTCTCCAGATATTCCTCCTTCCTCCAATAGAATGACACCCTCAAGTACAAGAAGTCCTTACATAGATGGGTGTTCTCCAATTAAAAATTGTTCTCCTATGAGGTTTGGAGCATGTAGAGGAACTGCCCAGTATCAGACTTCTGTCATTAGAATCCCGATCGCGGTGGAGAACCATGGCGAGGATGAGGAAGACAAGGAAAACGCTTCCCCGTCCGAAGCACGCTTTCCAGAAATGGGTAATGAAATACACTTAGGTCAGCAAGATGGTGATACTTTTGCACGTGGTGCGCATCTCGTCGTAGCAACTGTGTCTATTACGCCAGATCGCTCCGAAGCTTGTCGTCCAAGGTTGCCATCGTTTCAGGATATAGAAGGCTTAAAGGAAAATAATACTGTAGATATGGCTGACGCAGCCGAAGTGTCAGAGGAAAACACTTGGATAAAAGAAGCAGCTGGCAATAGCAATGCACCGATGACCAGCTTTATGACAGGGATCACTTTCAGTATTGAGAACTCCCGCATGTGCATGTCACCCCTTGCAGAAAGCAGTGCAATTCCTTGTGACAACAGCAGTATTCAGGTAAAAATACAACTTCTTTTTGCCTCTCTGTAAAACTGGGCTTGACATACTGACTTTTAGTATGTATACCATTCTGGAAGTAATTGTTTTCTCTTATTGGATGTGGCATGCAGGTTGTATTGTGACTTATTCCTTCCCCCCAGCCCCCTTTTTCCTCTCTCAGTGGAGTCAGCCTAGCAATTTATGATTATTTTTGTGTTCCTATGCACAGTATTATGTTTTATGTAACCCAAACTCGCTCTGACAGGCCAGTTCAGAATTTGCTTCTATTCTTAACCGATGGTAGTTGGTTCACAGAATCATAGAATGGTTTGGGTTGGAACGGATCTTAAAGATCATCTAGTTCCAACCCCCAGAATGAACCAACCAATGACCCTAGTTGGTTCATTGGCCTAAGTTCTGTTAATTAAAGGCAAGTCAGATGAGAATCTGAGGGGTTTGTTGGCAGTCCCTTGCAGTACAATTTTAAAGCCCCGCTTCTTGGTTTCAGGTGGACAGTGGCTATAACACGCAGACGGTCGGCAGCAGCATTATGGATACCGCGGCGGCTGAAAGCAGTTGCCGAGAAAATGATGTGAATACTAACGCCGTTCAGCATAAAGCTCAGCTCCTTAGAACAAAGGTAGGAGTCAAGTTGCGATACGACAGTGACGGGCTCCCCGCCTGACGCAGCCGCTCCCCTTTCAGTTCCGTCCGGGGGAGCCTGAGGGAGGGGAGAGACTGTCAGGTGGTGGTAGAGAGCACGTCAGTGTTTGATAAATAGCGTCGTTTCAAGTATTCTGTCGAAAAAGGGGGACTGAACGTGGGGCAGGCGTTGTGCGCTGGCACTCACAGCCACGTGTCTGCGACGGCGGCAAAGGTCGTTGCAGAGGAGATGGGGGTGTGTGCATAAAGGGTAGTTGGGAGGCTGCTGGTGGCTTCCGATGTACTGCGGTCCTTATTTTTGTTCCTGTTGTTCTTGCTGCTTTTTTTTATTCCCAAGTTTTTTAAACATGTGCCTGTGGAGAAGCACATTTTGGGGGGAAAAAATTGTCTGCCACTTGTTTTCATAAGCTGGCTCAAGTTTTCTGGCACCTGGTGTGCTGACTCGTTGGGACCTTTCTGCTTGGGTACAGCCCTTTCAGTACAAGCCCTCAGATGCCCCATCGTAAAACCAAAAGAACAAACCAACAAAAGACGGTGCCTCTCTAGCAAGACTCCCAAACTCCTAATCTTGCGACTGATGGGAAGGAGTTCTACTTCTTCCAGAGAATGGGAAGCAAGGCTAGTTTCTTTGGAGGAGAGAGCAAAGATCATCCATTTCCCCTTGCTTGGTGATTGTGGTCTTGAATTTATGGTCTGCTATTTAGTGTCATTTACTGCCGGAAGGGGAGACAGTACAGCCCAGGTGATAAAAAGCCTTATGCCCATTCACCCCTGATTTCACTTGTGTATCTGACATGCCAACAGACCCTTCTCTGCCCAGGTAAAGAGGGATTGGGGGTGTCTTAGAGACCACTGACATCACGCTTTGAACTCTGTGCATTTAAGGTTGATAACTGTGCTCTTACAGGAAGAATAGATGGGTAATTTATCTGCAACTTCTAAAAATACCCACAGAATCACAGACTGGTTTGGGCTGGAAGGGACCTCAAAGATCATCCAGTTCCAAGCCCCCTGCCATGGGCAGGGACACCTTCCACGAGACCAGGTTGCTCAAAGCCTCATCCAGCCTGGCCTTGAAGACAGCCAGGGAGGGGGCATCCACCACTACTCTGGGCAACCTGTTCCAGTGCCTCATCACCCTCTCCCTGAAGAATTTCTTCCTGATACCCAATCTAAACCTCCCCACGTTCAATTTAAACCCGTTACCCCTTGTCCTGTCACTACAGGCCCTTGTAAAAAGTCCCCCCCAGCTTCCTTGTAGCCCCTTCAGGCACTGGAAGGCTGCAATAAGGTCTCCCCGGAGCCTTCTCTTCTCCAGGCTGAACAAGCCCAACTCTCTCAGCCTGTCCCCATAGCAGAGGTGCTCCAGCCCTCTGAGCATCTTCGTGGCCTCCTCTGGGACTCACTCCAACCGGTCTATGTCCTTCTGATGTTGTGGGTATCAGAAGGATATAGACCCATCTGCTCTGAGGTCTTGTCCCAGTCACCCCGTAGGGTGTGGATTATACATGCAAATGTATTCACCGGGACGAACTGTCTAATATCAAACGCGTACCCACCGATGTCATGCAGCTGTCTTCTCCTGCTGCTAGTCCTTCAGTTGCTAGGTGCTGACTAAGCCCAGCTTTGCGCTTTGGATTAGGATTTAAGTGTGGAGGTGTTAAGTACTCCATCCAGCTCTCAGAAAGGAGAACAGAAAGAAGGGATGGACGTTGCTGGCTGGAAGAATGCAGTCTGGCTCGCTCAGGGCATGTGTGAGACGACAGGAGGCCCTTGCTGACAGCACGCCCCAGGGATTTGCGCAGAGTAAACACTTTCTCTGGCGTGTTCTGCTTTGAGAAGGGGTTGATGAGAGGCTAAGGGACTCATTGTAACTTGAAATGTTCATGCTCTAAGTTTGGATCTTATTTCTTCTGGGGCATTTTTGTGCCCATGGTTTGAAATTCACTTTTCCTTATTAACCTAGGAGTGTTCCGTTTTAAACAGTAAGGACAATCCCTTGCCGAAAGCAAGATCTCCGGAGAAGCAATCCCTTTTCCAGAAAGCCAAACCACCTAGCACAGCGTTTGGTCAAAATACAGCTTGCAACGTTTCTGCCTGGAAACATGAAAAGGAAAATCAAGTTCAGGGATTTGACAAAAATGGTATGTAGCTTTCCGACGGAGAACTTTTCAGACGGAGAGCTGTGGCGGCTAATACATTTTTAGATGTACGACCTCAGTTACCTGGATTATACATACTGCTTTGGTTTTTTTAATGCAAATAAAATAAATCATCTGCTATTTAAATAAAGTAGGGATTTTCAGGTCTTCTTAACCCATTTATTGGTGTCACCAAGCGATTCTTTTGAAAGTGAAGGCAGCAAGGCTTGGTACAAAGAAACCACGGTGTCTCCAAATTACGTTTCTTCTGCGATGGGGGTAGATTCCGTGAGGAGCCGTGTTCTGAAAGTCTGGATGTAGCCTCAGTGTCAAGAGGAGCATTTTCGATAGACTGAGCAAGCCTGGGGTAACTTGTGCTGGAGCCAATGTTGCTGCAAATACACCTGCGGTTGTAAGACACAACTCCTGAAGGCATGAGGGAAGTTTTTTCTTCAGGAGAAAGGGATATTGGTTTTGCATTGCTTTTCCTCTGATCAGATTCAGGAATACTGGGTGATGGTACAGTGAACTGCTGGGGGTGTGAGGAAATGAGCTGCAGGGCGCTGGGGTAGTGGGAGAGGAATGAGGGACTCCTGGCATCACCCTGAAGAAAGAGTGATGAAACTCAGCTGGGACTTCTCATGCAGAAAAGAATCAAACTAGTGTTCCCAAAACGTATCCCTGGAATATGAGTATGTGTTATAGTGGGCTGCCAACTGCTAAAAATGGGTGTTTTGATTTTAATATCACGTTAGTCCTTTTAATGAATCTTTCCATGTGAACAGCTGCATGAAAACTCCATTCCAGTTATGGAAGTGATGTACTTCTCCATCACTGAACAAAAAAGGTTTAATTCTCTTGGTAATAAGCCATTGCCATGGTTTAACTCCGGCTAG
>NW_010228634.1:0-4187 GCF_000690775.1 Eurypyga helias
TTATGTTTCACAGAATTGGCTAGGCCAACATGAACAGAAGAGTTCCCAAAGTTAATAAGTACATGGACAGTGAAGGAAATATCCTGTTAAAGATATTAAAGTTTTTTATTTATTACATATATACAATGAGGAACAAAGGTCATGTTACATGACATGGAAAGGGGAAAGGAGAAGGGGAAAAGGGAAAGGAGGAGTGATAGCAGCAGGGGAATTGGAAGGGGAAAAGGAAGGGGAAGGAGAAAGTAAAGAGAAGGAGAAAGCAAAGGGAAGGATTGACACTAAAATTGGTTCTTGGAACAGTAGGATATATTTAAACCATTTAAGTTATTTTACTAGTTCTATTTTTGTATTATCAACTATTGATAACAATTGATATAAATTATAACAAAAAATTATTTTCCCTTTTTTATAGCAGTAATAATTCCTTTAGATACAAGATAAACAAAACAACATAAACAGGTTATTTTTAAGTCTAGCGTCAGTATTCTCTACTACCTAGCAATTATTATCATCAGTCAGGACACAGTATTGCTTTGTATTGCTGTGCTTTAAAATCACTATTTTACTTCTGACAAAGCAGGTCTAAGGTTTAAAAGAAAACAAAAAATGTAATGAACACTTAAGAATGAAAATATGATTAAATACCTTTTATTAATTCTTTTAGTTTTTCTTTACCTTATTCAAATATTTATTGTATGTTTAAGAAGTATCCCCACTGGTATAAAAATTCTATGCAATTAATTAAAACAGCTATTGAGCTAGAGGAGGTTTCTTGGGAAGAATTAGGAGTCACAGCATTTCTTCTAACATGCTTAGGTGTATGTTTGTTGTACAAGACTTGAGCAGGGCACATATTCAACTGGTGTTTTTTCTTTGTCTGTGATATAATGCCCAGACATATGATCTACCATTTTTGCATTTAACAAGTCTTAAGGATATATTAAAGGAATTATCACAGGAAAAAAATTAAGAATCACAGGAATAGGCATAGGCTGTCAAGTAATATCAACTTTGTGTTTTAAATGTTCTTCTTTAAGGTAGATAAAAGCAAGATAATTAAATCAAACGCATAAAATTTAAGTCATTTGATTGTATTGTCAGCTGCAGAGCTCAAAACATTCTGCCTGGTTTATCCTGCTTAAATGGGATTGAGATAAATAGAAAATAGTGGTGAAGAAATAGTGAGGAAAGTAAAAATATAAATACATTTTGATAAAATTATAAGGCTCGACATGCTTGAGAGGAAATAAAACTTTAACAAATCTTAGAATCACAGAATGGTTTCAGTCAGAAGGGCCCTTAAAGATCATCTAGTTCCAACACCCCTGCCATGGGCAGGGACACCTTCCACTAGACCAGGTTGCTCAAAGCCTCATCCAGCCTGGCCTTGAACACTTCCAGGGATGGGGCATCCACAGCTTCTCTGGGCAACCTGTTCCAGTGCTTCACCACCCTCTCTGTGAAGAACTTCTTCCTGATATCTAATCTAAACCTCCACACTGTCAATTTAAACCCATTACCCCTTGTCCTGTCAATACAGGGGCTTTTAAGAAAATCTCCCTCCAGCTTCCTTGTAGCCCCTTCAGGTACTGGAAAGTGCTATAAGGTCTCCTCGGAGCCTTCTCTTCTCCAGGCTGAACAAGCCCAATTCTTGCAGCCTTTCATCATAGCAGAGGTGCTCCAGCCCTCTGATCATCTTCGTGGCCTCCTCTGGACTCGCTCCAACTGGTCTATATCCTTCTGATGTTGAGGGCTCCACAGCTGGATGCAGCACTCCAGGTGCGGTCTCACAAGAGCAGAGTACAGGGGGAGAATCCCCTCCCTCGACCTGCTGGGCACACTTCTCTGGATACAGCCCAGGATACGGTTGGCTTTCTGGGCTGCCAGCGCACACTGCCGGCTCATGTCCAGCTTTTCATCCACCAGTACCCCCAAGGCCTTCTCCTCAAGGATGCTCTCATTATCATTAAAAAGTGAAGTCAAGAGAGGCAGTGCTTACGTTACTCCGTAGGTTGATGTCAAGAAGATTAGTCTTAAAATAGTCAGAGAAGATAAAAGAAATTCTTAATTAAAAGTAAAACCTAAACCCATAAGTAATAGTAGTTAAAACATTATTCCATGTTTTTACAGTTCATCAGAATGGAGTTTCTTGAAAATCTGTACGTTGTGCAGACAAACTACATTTCATCTGCTTTGTGTAAGATTAATTTAATTTTGGTTTTCTTTTAATTAAAATCTACGTAATAATTATTCCAACAGGATCCAATATTATTTTCCTTTGATATTTTATAATTAATAATTTCAGAATTTTTTGTGACAACTTTTAAATTTCCACCTCAATTAGAAATTGAAAAATACAAATTTGGATTTTTTTTTCCAAAAGGAAATTTGCCTTCTAAAATTTTTAAGTAAGCAGTTATATCCCATTGCATTATTGAGAAAAAGGACAATTTTCTATTTAGAGAATATGTGCATTGTAAACAAAATTAAAACA
This sequence comes from Eurypyga helias, assembly GCF_000690775.1. Taxonomy (NCBI): domain Eukaryota; kingdom Metazoa; phylum Chordata; class Aves; order Eurypygiformes; family Eurypygidae; genus Eurypyga; species Eurypyga helias. Next base: position 2,495 of record NW_010228634.1, read on the forward strand.
TACGTATGCAAGAAAGAATTATGATACAATAGTGATTAATAAAAGTTTAGTATTAAAGAAGTGTCTTAATAGAAGTGAAATGGGGATTTATTATCTGAATGCTTATTACTTTTTATCTGAAATAATGTAGCCTTCTGAGATGAGAAAAAACAAGGTCAGATGTACAGTCTTCCAAAACTGTAGTAACTCTATTGACCTTATTTGGATGAAATTGCTGTCAAGCATGTTAATAACAATGTCTCCACACACAGTACTCTTTTGTCTTGTGCAGTGAAGAATGATCATTTAACATAAGCACAGAAAAACATAAGAGCATAATTAATTAATTTCCACAGAATAGTGTCCTTGAAGAGTATCATTATAGCACTTAGTTTAACAGCACTTTAAATGGTGGTATTCAAGGTGCCGGGTATTAGTGCCATTAGGGGTGATCATTCTGTGGGTCAAGGAAAGGGTATTAAAAATAAGCCAAATGAGTAGGTAAAAAAATCATTAGACAAAGTGAAAGAGTGAAATAATGAACACTGAAGTGGACGCTTAGCTTCCTCTGGTCAGGGACAACATAGCTAGTGTGGCTTCAGGCTGGATTTTGAAGGTCATGTGCATGTTGTCGTAGGATATTACTGTAGCTGGCGTAACGTTCTGGCTACTGATCCATCACTCCTCAGAGAAAAACTCTTCTCCGGGGCAGAGGGCATGCAAATATCATGAAGCAGAAGCTGCAGTTTGACAGTTCCAGGACTGGGCTTCAATGAGTTTTAATACTTGGTGGGATTCCCTAAATATTTCTGCCAAACAATAAATAGAATTGAATATCACGATACAGTCCTTTTGTTTTTTAAATAAACTGTTACTACCAAGAAAATACGTGATCCTGTCTCTACATGGGTACTAGATGACATTTACACATGGTTCATTTGGGCCAGTCTAAATTTTAAGGACTATTTGTCCTGAAGACATGTTGTAGCATTCCATCCTAAGGATCAAATCCATGGAAGCCATCAGCCTAGGATTTGAAGGTGACAGTAATACTTATACGAAGGCTAAACAAATCGGCTACTTGACGAAAGGATTCAGTACATTCTTGGTGGTAAGGTCCACTGCTGGCTACAGCGACTCCCTGGCTACAGCAACACGGTAACTTACATGCAGGTTCTGGAAGTCCTGAAGGTCTGAGTGAAACAAACTGAGGGTGTCTCAGGGAAAGAACTGCTGCTCGTTTCACTAAATATCTGATACTGGCTGCTATTTTGCATTGAACTGGATAGACCCCTCAGGCTGACCAAGGTGGGAGAAGATTATTTTGTTTTCCAGTCTAGTCTTTGTCTGATACAAACCACCCTTAGATATGCAGTAGGCACTTACTAGCTATCCTAAACTGTAGAGTATTGGGCAGCATTGAGGAAGTAATGAGTAATGAAAGTAGATAACTTGGAATCTTACTCACGGTACATCCACATAGTTGGATAGTATTAGGATTATCGAAGTTAGGGTTAAAGAAAGTCAAATACAATCTTGGAAAAACATACAACAACCAAAAAATATCATGCAAAACTCTTGTCTGAAAACTCTTACAAATATGAGGGATACTTACTTACTTTAGAAAGTACAAATTTTGGCAGCTAATTTTTCTCACAAAACCTTCATCTGAAAGCCTTTGTTCCAAATTTAGTGGGATTGGGGGTGGGGGGGG
>NW_010228635.1:0-14947 GCF_000690775.1 Eurypyga helias
TGATTCTATGATTCTATGACCACTGCTTTACACACGAAGGACTAACATAGATTGCCCAAGATTCAGCTCCCAAAGTTAAAAAATATTTCATCGGGCTGCTGGACCCTGAACTACAGCCAAGAGCCTGTCTGCAACAGGACACTGGCTGACCTGTCTCATACACTGGGAAAAGGGAATGGGATATTCAGAAGTAGCTGGGCAGATCTCATAACTCCGCCTATTCCCCACTCCTTAAATAAAACATAGAAAACTGCTACTGAGCATTATGAGCACCAAATGGTGCTCTGTATGGTGTATTGGTAAAAATATGGCTCACTGCTGCCTTTGGATGGGACTGTTACAAAATGCATATTAAATAAGTCACAAATAAACGTGTCATTTGTCCACACCACCATTGTTTACACAATTGGCTTTCATGAAATGCTACACATATTAACAAGTGCTTGTCTTTGAAGAGAGGATACACAAACATGGACAAACACAATGGGAAAGTGAGATTTTGGTCCCTCTGCTTTCCATATACAAGTGATCAAGCAGACTTAACTTCTAGGGAATGAGGGAGAATATGGAACAGGGCAAATGAGCATCTGTTTTCTATAGTGAAAGCTGAAATTACAACCCAATTGAGTAAAACCTTAAGGCATCTTTAATATACATTTGGGAAGATGCTTCATGTAAAACAAATGCAGGCTTCAAGCATTTTTCTTACCGATGACAACATGCTGTTGAAGGCTTGTGCCAAACAACATGAAAAGCAGCTGCCTAAAGTGATGGACATGGCAGAGCCCTTTGCTGGTATCTAACTAAGCCCCTTCCACAAAGGTAGAATAATGCTATTCCAAGAGCCTCAACTGTCATGCTGGCCTTAAGCAAGCGAGATGTAAGAAACTCCTAATCCTTGGAGACAGGAGAGATGTAACGAATTTAGTATTAAAACAAATACGTACTAGAAACAATACACCCAAAGCCAAATGGAACAGTAAAAATGCCTTATAATTCTGCAACATCACCATTAACAGGCTCTAATGATCAGCAATACTCAACAGGGTTCTATGTAATAGGTGACAGGTTTTTTACGTTAACTGATAGACCCTCCTTGAACTGAACTGAAATGCCATTTGATAACCTTCCAAAGGGCACACATTACATCTGAAAATCCCAGTACATCTTCCCTTTCAGGGAAAAGAGCAAAAGGGGTGACAAGTTATTTGATGGCTTTCATATTGTGTCGTTTCTTTTTTTATTTCCTTTCTTCTGTACTTGTAAAAATAATGAAAAAAAAAACCAAACCCAAAACTCCAAGTATTTATCTTTACTATGTAAACTTGGGGGGAAATAAAGTATATTCAAGATTGAATGCCCAACTGACTGCACCACATCATTTAGAAACAGAGGCTTCGTGTATCATTTTGAGTGTGATGAGCTTACCGTACGTTCAGACTTGGTTGCCAGGTACTGGTATAAAACATAGAGAGAAAGAAGCTGTGTTGAGACTTCATCAAAACTTTCTTGCAGCATGATCTCTGTTACTATTGACATAGCATCTACAGAGGAAAACAATACGTAATGAACAAGTGCAAGTTTACACAGATCCCTTTCACACCCACACGTTCACTGATACTTCATTCCTGTACTATGTTTTGAAGTAGTTAGGGGAAAAGTTATTATGACTAGTAGTATAGAATTATATCTTACTTGCTTGGATTATTCAAATACACTGAGAGAAGGAAGAATGGGTTGAACAGCATGAGCGCATTTCAAACTCATCTTAGCTCTACACTCTTCAGTCAGCTCTTCTTTGCTCAGCCCTTCAATCATGAACATTTTTTAAAAGATACCTAAAAATTAATTCTTTGTTCTTGTGTTCATTACAAACAAGAGAAGACCGGCATAAATTCACTCCACTTAAGGTGGCAGGAGAGTACAATGGAGCAGAAATGTTGTCACAGATCACCCACAGCACTCACTGTATTCATCATACAGTGCTGAGGAGCTCCACAGGGAGTTCCCGTGACACACCCTGTCAGCAAGGACAGTTTGCTAAACAAAGGGCTTTGAGCCTGTCACAGAAAAGAAATATGGGTGTTATAAGGGGGAATTCACAGGATAGGAGAGTTCTCAAAATAAAATACATATATGTATTAATTTGCCCTTTAGCAAAACATTATGATAAAAGCTACAGACAAGTTCTGCAATTCTATTGTCCCTTTCAGATATTTGTCTTACATGAGGTTTATGCAAAGAAAAGCTTACTGTAAGTCTACAGTAGCAGAAAACCTGCAATAAAATTAAAATCTTGAGTATTTGTCATCAAACATGAGAAAGTGAAAGACAGGCTCCTCAACATGGCAATTCAGCATAGCTGAGTCTCTCCAAAGACAAAGTCTAGACAGTTTAGATATGCAGCTTTTTTAATAGCTAACATGCATTTTGATTCTTGTAAGGTTCTAATTATCACTAAGAACTCCTATGATGTCATTAGCATGTTAAGTCTGACTTGTAAAAACTGGAGAAGTTAATTTACATTTGGAATGGGATTAATTACAGTAGAAACAGTGAATTGAACATGTTTCAAAATTATAGAATTAATAAAACACCAATGAAATGAGATAAACCCATGCAGAAAAGTAGTTTAAAGAAAGAGGGCATGTTTTTAAGGTCACTTTAGAGAAAATAAACCTAAAAGGTTTTAATACAAAGAAAAGCTCTGCAGATATAAAAGCATACAACTAACGATGCAAAATTGGTACACATTTTCTTACCTTCATATTTCTGCTGCTTTATAAAACAATCCAACAGAATGTTGAATGTAAAATTATCTGGGAAAATACCATACTGAACCTGAACAAAAGAAGGAAAAAAAAATCAGTGAGAAAATCTGCTGTTCAAATCTTCCCAAGTGTAGTGCTGCAGGCATCAGAAAGATGAGAATCATGTGATAGTTAGTCAAGCAACACCAGAAGATTAACATGGCTCCTGTGATGTAGGCCTTCTAACTTCTGAGGTATTGGATTTGGTTTTGCATTTTATCTGAGCCTTTTGAACCAGAAGGGGTACTGCTTTTCAGGTTTTTATGCCCCTCCCGTATCTAGCATGTGTTGGACACCAACACTATTTGAAACTAAAAAGTTTCCTGGGAAAGAAGAGGAAATAAAAGCTGTAAAGAGTTTTAGCTAAAATTGCAATGTAACATTAATTTTTGTTTTGACAAAGAAGTATCTGAACTTAAAATCACAATCAACACGACCTGACTGCAATAGGAATTCCAGGTAAGCCACACTTGTCTCAAAAAGCTGATCGAATATATTCATGGCTTTTTCTTGTAAAGAGTTACCTTATTTTTTAATGTGTACAAGGCTTTGTCTTGTGCACCATATTTTAAGCACTGTCTGATCCAGCTGTGGACAGTCCAGTCTCTCAAGTACCAGCAATTTGGGCTATGCCGAAACCTAAAGGAAAACAAACAGTAAAGGTGACAATATGACTCTGCTATCACAAAAAAAAATTCTGTAATCAACAAACAAAGTTTCAGAACCCTCACCCTCCATGATTTGTGCTGTTTTGGTTGGGATAGAGTTAATTTTCTTCACAGTATCTGGTATGGGGCCATGTTTTGGAGGATTTGTGCTGAAAACAGTGTTGCTAACACAGGGAGGGATGTTTTAGTTATTGCTGAGCAGTGCTGACACAGAGTCAAGGCCTTTACTGCTCTTCACACCACACCACCAGCAAGGAGGCTGGTGGTGCACAAGAAGGTGGGGATACAGCCAGGACAGCTGATCCCAGCTGAGCAAAGGGATATTCCATACCATATGATGTCATGCTCAGCATATAAAGCTGGGGGAAGAAGAAAGAGGTGGAGACACACACACACATTCAGAATGATGGTTTTTCCCTTCCCAAGTAACTGTTATATGTGATGGAGCCCTGCTTTCCTGGAGATGACTGAACACCCGCCTGCCGATGGGAAATGGCAAATGAATTCCTTGTTTGGCTTTGCTTGCATGTGCAGCTTTTGCTTTACTTATTACACTGTCTTTATCTCAACTTGTAAGTGTTCTCACTTCTACCCTTCCAATTCTCTCCCCTATCCTACTGGGGAGGGAGTAAGTGCATGGCTGTGTGGGGCTTAGCTGCTGGCTGAGGTTAAACCATGACAGCACAGATCTAAACCACAACCTCCTACCAGCTACTGTGAAGAGAATTAACTCTGTCCCAAGCAAAACCAGCACATGATCTCAAATAAATCTGTCTGTATTTGACTTTACAGTCAATCATTGCTCTCCAAAGAGCTCCAGGTAGCCCTTTCAAGTAAGAGAAGAAAAGTGACACATATTAATGGCCTGTAGAAATGGGGGATCTGACCTTTTCACAAATGCATTATGTTTTAAACTTCTCACTTTACAGTAAGCCTGCTGTTTTTCCCCTGAAAATATGAATACCGTAAAATAATAGTTTGGTATATTTATGAAGGCCAACTGAGATTGCTATAAACACTGTAGCACTTTGTAACCTTGTCCTTCTGACAGTGTAACATTGTAATGTTGCTGGTCTCCTCAAAGAGCAACACTGCACCACGACTTAGATCAGCAAGTATCAGAATTACATCAAAATACAGCTGGGCCTGAACCTTTGGGGTTTGTGCAATCTGGTGTCTCCCTCTCTCTCTAAGTCATGTCTCACTTCAACCCCTTACGAATTCATTGTGCCTCAGCACAGGCCATCCCTGGGCTGCTGCACGCATCATATACTTGAGAAATGCTTCAGCAGTGAGTCATGGCTCACGCAAGGGGAAAGTGCTGGAGGGCCCTCCCCTGCCCACCTACACTGGCTGTCTTGCTCCCAACAGACGTTTCTTTAACCTGTTCTGAGACTCCTCATGCCATGGCTTCAGAAGGCAACCTACTCCAATGCTCAACCGATTTGTAAAATTAAATACTTTTAAGTTCAGCCTCCTTTATTTCATCCTTATTCAGACATACACACTTTGCTCTGTATTTGAAGAAGTGGTGACAAAATGAATATGGTGCTTTATTTTTGGCAAACGCTCAAAAAGAGTCGAGTGGTACAAGCTGCTCACCCCAGTGAGAAGAGATGCACGCAACCTTTCTCAGTTCAAAATGTATGCATGAAAACTGGGCTCGGTCCCCAGCACACAAGTGACTGACACTTCCTGCAGGAAACTGATGACTGAGTCGGGCTCATGTGCAGATGCTTACAGCCTCAAGCCAAGCTGCAGTACCGTTTAGAGGCAGGGTTGGCTCTTCCATCTGAGTGAGCATGCTTTCCAGAACATTTATCAGATTAACGTGGCCACCAACTTTCTTTTCCCCTCAGTGAATCTCTGTGTATTGCATCCCGCGGCTGAGGGCTACACAGATGACCAAGCCTGGAAAACTACTGCAGAGTAGATAGCCTTCAGAATGCAGAAGACAGCCATGCCAAAAGTGGAGCTAAACCACTACACAAAGACTAAATACACAGTTTTGTAAGTGGTACGTAAAATCCCCCCATTAAATTAAATTAAACACAGAAAGAAAAGCATGCTTTGAATACTAAATTACAAACATCTATTTTGTTGCACTAATTGCTTTCCTTTTTTCTTCCCTCTGGAGTTCAAATAATGGGAACAGCAAGAATGTATATTTGCTTTCATCAGAGTCCTGTTCCAATAATGCTTACAGGAAGCATCAATTACAGGCATTTGGATTTAATCATATTTTGATGAAACAATTATCTAATTCCTACAAACTGTTTCACTAGCCAGAGTGTGACACCAGCACCCAGGAAGAAAACTGCGAGCATAAGTTGCTCCATTAAATGACTAATATTGTTTCACAACTGGAAAACAATACTCTTGTCTTATAAAAACATGACACTGATGCTCTCAAAAGACTTGGGCCCTTCTTTTGATACAATCTTTGTCATCCTTCCTAGTAGTTAGTTACCCAGGAGGAAAGCAAACATTAAAAAAAAGCCCAAACAAACAAACTACCAAAACAAAAGGTTCTAATGGGTTTGAATATTCACCTTTTTGCAGAGCTGTATTTATTCTCTCTAGTACACCACAAGTGTGAGGGAGCACAGCACTTCAATACCTCCTTGGGAAGTATTCAATACTTCAATTCCACCTTGGGAATCTACAGCCTACTGTAATGGTGAAATGCTTCTAGGTTTCAAAGTCAAATTGCACTTGGACAGTAAAAGACCTAAAGGGATGCGATGCAGTGTAGAAACAGGATGAAACTGATCATCAATCAACACAAGTTTCTGGAGTCAATATGCACAAAATTCAGAGTATGTTATAAAAACCCTTTTAAAAAAAACTTCACATAAGCTTTGTAGGGCTGGGACTGATTTGAGAGTGTGTCTGTGTGTGTGTCTACAGACAACCACAGGATCTATCAGACATAATTACTATACATTACTAATAAGAATCACAGAATGGTTTGGGTTGGCAGGGACCTTAAAGATCATCTAGTTCCAACCCCCCTCCCATGGGCATGAACACCAGATCTTTACCAGGTGTCCACTGCATTAGGTACTATGCAACTAAAAACCAAACAGTTTCTAAATCAAGTAATTTTCTAGTTAATTCTAGTAATTAATTACAGAACAGTTGTCTGGGAATGAAGAGAGAAGGCTGGTGCCAAAATTTTTCTGTCTCCATGCCAGTAAGAATGCAATATATATAGATGTACATGATCCCTCAACATTACATACTTCCATTAATCCATGATGCAGTAGGAGAATTGGAAGTTAAAGGGAAACACGTACAGTGCAATTTTTATTTATTATTATATAATGCTGGGATGAGCTCTGTCTCTATTCTAGCTGAGAAGATAAACCAATAGAGTATCTGTTTTTACAGCTAACCTAGAAAAACTAACCAAATGTTGTGGCAGACATTTTTATTTGAAAGGGAATCAGGGAAATGAAGAGATTGCTGGTCATTTTGAAAAGCATCAACATCTTCCTCCTTCTCTTTCTCCATGAAACACAAACCAGGATGCAATTAAGGAAGGCAATATGTTCAGGGACAGATGAAAAGACAGAAGGAAGCTACAACTACAGAAAGCAGAGGATTCAGAGTGAATTAAATAAAGGAAGTCATGTAGCAATTGCTGTGTGTTTAATGGAAAGACCAGGAGGTTATCTTGCAGATGCCTGCTGCTGAAAATCATTTTTCTGAGAGCTAATAAAAACCGGAGAAGCACAAGATTCTTATAATGCATTCAGAAAAGACAAGAAGCATCCATAACAGTATTAGGGGGAGCTCCCTGTTGGTACACTCTAATGTTAATGGCTAAAGAATCAACATGGTCACCCTTACAGTCACTGAATTGAGAGCATCTGTCCCCATAGGGAACAAGACCAAGAGTATCTGCAAGACAAGGAGTTCCTGAAACATTGTGGTCACTGTAAATCTAACAGCAGACAGTGCAATGGTACTAGAATTCCCCTTATTTTGGAAAATTGTTCAAATTATGCAGTCCAGAAACTTGATTTTCATTAAACCACTGCTTTGTTCTTGCAAAATGATTATAACTTGGAAGAGACACAGTGAGTGTACAACCTCAGTACAAGGCTCCAGAACATTTGTAGCAAAGCAAGTGCACACTCTCTTGCTCACAAACTGGCCAGCACACTGGGCTAAGAATGCACTTGTAGTTTACTAATTTCCAGCACAAGGTCTTATTGCTCATAGTTTACAACAGTGCTGAAGTGCTCATGCTGTGTTAAAGAACCTGAACAACAGAAAAGTTTATCAGATGCTCACAGTGTTTGATAGTGTGCCTACTACTACTGCTCCCACAGTGCAGAAAAGCTGAGTTGCTTCCCGTTATTTATTTTACATGGTCTTTCAAATTTGTTTGGTGCCATCAAGTGGTGATGCACTCTAGTGCTGCTTTCACATACCTTGTATTCTTGAGGGAATTAATACAGCAACCCTGAGTACAATCAGAAGCACCAAGACTGTATTGTTTTCTCTAGGGAAGTTCACTGTTTTGGAGACAGTCACAAATGAGGAAGACGGTGAGGGAAAATTTGCTGGGTTACAGAAGAGCAAATTCTGTAGGCTGAGCAAAAAGACCTCAGCAGATCTGTTACGAAGCTAATGAGAAGTTCCCATTTTGTACTTGGTGTCTTTCTTAAGGGTCAGCCCAATTGCTGGTACTGCCAGAAGTTATCCTTGTGCAATACACTTTTCCTTTTCACTGCACCCCCAGCCCGCCTCGCCCCGGTCTGTGAAACAGGAATGAGAGTCCTCTTCCTTTCTCCAAGTTTGTCTCTGCTAATGAGAAAGGGTTTCATAATGATCTACACAGAACTGGACGATCTCCTAGGCCTCCAGATTTATTCCAACACTTTCTGAATTTGACTGCATTTTTCTTTGCTAATTTTGCATTACCATATGTAAAGCTAACTCCTTAAATAAAACTATAATATACTATAATGTTCTTCTCTGTTCTTACACTTTAGAGATTGCTGTACCATCTTCTGCCACATTGCAAGGAAGTGGAGAAATTCACAACAGAATGACACTGAGCAGTCTCCATTCTTTCATTATTTCTAACATACATCATTTAGATGTGTTATTGTGCTTTCCTCAGAGTTAAAGCCAAAAAGGTTTCCTATGTTGCTACTTCCCTTGTAGGATCTAGTCCAGGAAAGGAAGGAACCTATCTAGTGGTAGTCACTGTAACAAATTTCTTCCACCTACACTTTGGATCTCTCTTACTTCTTTCAGAACCAGAGAGAAACATGTGTTAGAATGTTCATTTGTTTTAAGGGTGGTGGGGGGGGGGGAGGGAGAGCCATATTTCTTCTCATACACTAAAAATTCTAAAAAGTCCTGAAGAAAAATCTAAGGAGGTTTAAAATTAATAAATATTGTAAGAAATGTCTCTGTGAGCCAGGAAGAAGCCCTCTCTATGGAATGAATCCAAAGCCACTCCACATTTTACCCAAGTCATAGAGACAGAGCTTCACAGAGCTGTGAAGCTCCTTGGCAATGCCATGTTTTTTGATTCCCAGGCACATTTTTTAAGCTACAGTGCATAATGATCAAATGGATTCCACGAAGGCTTAGCTTGGAAACTGGAAAGCTAAGTCACCCAAAACTCTCCCTTTGTTTGTCATTTCAAGCCACTGGCCTTGGGAAAAATCATCTGCATTTTAAATGAACTCCAAGGCATTGCTCATGTGCCAGTATCACAGGCAACAGCCCTGAAAAAAATCTGTGTTGATTGAAATTTCCTTTTAAATATGAACAAAACTTTATTTTTCCATCTCTTCTTTGCCTGATTCTTAGCATACACCTTTCTTTGTATGCATCCTTTTAAAAATCTTATGTGTCCTATAGGACATATCTCATGCATTAACTGCCTACACTCAAGCAAAACCAGAGGGATGTCTTTCCTTTTGCGTTGAAATAAAAACTCAACTAGCATATGTGGTATACGATTCAATTACCAAAAGCAGTAACAGGACAGATTTTAAAAATCAGACAAGTCAGTTGCATCAGAGGGTAGTCTAATGCTGAAGCAGAATTGTGCTTTCACACAGGAAGAGAAGCGCTTTGCAGACTCCCTGAGGAAAGCCCACATTCAGCCCTTAGTCTGTTTTAATTTTTATTCACTTTCCCCAACCTCTGATTTCAAACTAATTTAGGTCTTGATTGCTTTGATCATAAAATTAATGCTTCTAAATTAGGCTTGCTCCACCTCCACATGAATGCATATTTCTTGCACAGCGTCTTTTGTTCAGGAGTTGCACCGAGCTCTAACACTGCTGATGAAGGCATCAAAAGAGGCCTAAACAATCAGTTTTTCAATATGGAGAAATTACCGTCCAGAAGCACAGTCAAACATCAAGGCTGAACAGGAGACTTAAAGAACACTTTTAGTATCGGGTCTTCCTCTCCAGTTATACCACATTCAGCTTTTATTTCTGCTGACCCCGATGTTACAGGTTTACCTGTTTCTTGGTAACCTTTATGCTTGGTAAAAGGACCAGATCTGGGACAGGAGATACTTTGCATAAAAGTACATACTATGCAGTCAGTTAGGAAGTCTCAGGATATAACCCTGATAACCACCTTCACCTAACAACTGAAAATACATAATCACCATTCAGCAATCTCAGAGTAGCTACTGCATTGCTCAAACCCACAATCCTGCACAGAAAGCCCAGTTTTGCGGTGTCTCTTCCTAACAATGACAGTCACGTACAGCCATCAGCCATTGAGCAGCTAGGATCTAGTTTACCCTTTACTGACGACGTAGCTACTTTGACAGACAGTTATTAGAGTTGATTAATAAATGACAAGCTGAATCTCTGACACAACAAGCATTTCTGCCCATTGTTGTCCACCTCTTCTATCACTAAATTCTCTGCATCCTTTTGGTGGATTTAAGGCACCTTTGTGAGTGGAACATAAGGAACAGACTTCTTATGTTAAAAAGAAAAAATAATATCATCAAACAGTTGCAAAATCCTATATAAATGTTTTAATTTTCAAAACAGTGTATGAATGGAGAAGCAGTTCACAGCAGCACAAAAGAAATTCTTTGCTTATACATAAACAGACATGAGAACCACCACAAAAGAAACAGTAACAGCAACAGATCCAGAGACTGCAGCAAAGTTTGAAGCAATTTATTTAGATTCATGGCTCTGTAAAGTACCTGAACTACTTATCTGTCCTCCCATCCACAGGCAGTGAACATAACAGGACTGAAGGGGAGCCGCATTTCCAACCATCTGCCATCAGGTTATACCAGGCACCCTTGAACATCTCTAAAATTGTCTGCAAAGCACAGAGAAGAGGATTCCTCCAGACAATTCAATCAACTTAAGTATCCCACAGGCTCACCTTGATTGCCTTGAACCTTTATACTACTTAGTTCATAAGCAGACGGAAAAAGCAAAGCCCAGGATCAAATTACATACTGCTTCTCAGTACATTGTTTGTCCCTGGGCAAACTCTTCCAGACTGTTAAATGTGTTTCCTAAAAAACTCCTCTAGTCCTGTAGATTCAAAATACTCCAGTACTATGCACTCCCCAGCAGGCCACCAATGGAAATTCACTTCTCAAAAGAACATGAGCCTGGGTTTCTGCAGTATTAGCTTGGTTGAAGGTGCTCTGTATGCCTCAACCTGACATAACAGGACATGAGTCACAGGCCTTTTCTAGCTAAAAACCAAAGGTCTTAACATTTAAAGATCCAGTATCAACGTGCTTCCTTGTTCTAACCACAATATTCAAACAAGACAGGTTAAAGGGAAGTTCGCCAGCTAGCTCACTAAAGCTAACGGGCTATTTGGGGATCTCCAGTGAGACCGGTAGAGAAAAGAACACTGTGATGGTACAAATATTGCTACCCAGAAAAGGTAGTGGTGCCCAGTTTAGTTTCATGCAGAAAATAAATCCAAGTAATTTCATGGACTTTCAGAAGTTTTATTTCAAATGCAAACTATGAAACAAGCAACCCCCCTTTTCTGGCTTAACTCCATTATGGTCAAGACAGAATGATGAGTCAAACAGCGTGGGAGATTTGCTTCGCTTCTTGTTGCTTAGAGATACATATCCCTAAGGGAAGAACCCAAATAACCAGAGACTTCAACACAGTATTTCTGTTTTTCTCCTCCTCCTAGGATGAGAGAGTGTCTTGTTACCCAACAGCCTCCACCTCTCTCACTGCTTTTGTAAATGACAGGCAGGAAAATGAGATCTTCTTCTCTAACATATGAAGAATCCATACTACTTTCACTATAAACATGAAATTCACGCAAAGAGCAACAGTTAACAAGAAAATGGAAAAGATTTGTCATAATAATATCAACAATAATAAAAAGCCCACCTTTTCCCCAAGCTATTGACTGTAAAGGACACTGCTCCTAGAATTTCTCTCTGTTAAAAACATTTCTGGGCTTACAGATGAAATGACTGGTTTTGAATACAAATGCCATTAAAAATCTACTGATTGAACAGAGTATCATAGGCTGAGGAAAACATGGGGAATGTTGGAACGAGCTGTTGCTATAGTGATTCTGATAAGATACTCTCTAGTGCCTTTCCTTGTCCTTGTGCAACCACAATGAAGTCTAATTTAAAAGCAGCTCTTCCATTAATTGTATCTTTTCCTCGTATCCAGGCATACAAAAACATATATAGAGAGATTAAGAACCGTACAACACACTGCATTTCTTCCTTGGGGGGGTGTTTTCAATCAGCAGTTTCTAAGTGTGTCAGGCTAAAACTTGCTGTATTAAAGCTCATCAAAGGGTCAGTTTTGCTGAAATCTATAATCATGACTCTAAAAACCGATTAACACAAAGGCTGTAAAGATGGCATAAGTACTGATGTATGTAAGTACATTATACTAGCCCAGCTACTTAATTAATTCTCCACCTGTCTGAAAGCTGGTACACAAGTTATTGACTAGATGTTTATGAAAGTTCATTTGCAATTTGTAATTGCCGAAATCACCTTTGTACCTGGTTCACTTTGCAGAGAGAGACCCTCTGCTAAAGACTGTCAAAAAGTCAGTTTCTAGCAGAAAGCTAGTTCTAGAAAACTAGCTGGATATTGGAAATAAGTTTAAGACCTTCTGGGTACCAAACTCACAGGCTTTCTTCAACCAGTGCTATCTGTAAGACTGTGTGATTTTAGGGAATAAATTGTTTCAAAGCTAGTTAGATGTTTCATTTTTAAAAATAAACAAATTATGTCAGATGCTTAGAAAACCTCCAACTCGTAGCCACTATTGCATGGATGCCCCAGAAAAGCCTAAGTTCCAGTATTCATTAAACAAGCTGGACAGATGTATCACCAAAGACTTTTCAAGCTGACAAGACAGCAACTCCAAGTTTTACAACAGTTCAGTGTCAGAGGGAACTGAATCAGAGTTAGGACCAATGTTGCAGTGTTTCTGCCTTCTAGCACTATGCTTAAACTATGACAGTACACCCTTTTCATGTCATGAAAACTGTATACTTTATGGGTACGCACAAAATCACTGTCAAGAAAAGCCAATAATGACTTCTTATTTTAAGAGCAGGAAAAAACCCAAACCTGTAACTAGATATTGCTATTACAGTGTGTGCAAACAGTAACTTTTTAATGGTGCCTAACAGACAGCCTAAATTTAATCTGAGACATATTTAACATAATTTTGTCAGAGATCTAATTCACAGAGTGCTCGAGTCCATGTTGTAATGATGCTGCATTTTCCATTAATTCCACTCAAATTCTTCATGCTTCACAAAAAACCTCCCAGAAACACATCACACAGCAGGTTCAAACTACTGTAATGTTACACCCACTGACATAACTCTTGACACTTATCAGTTTTATCACAGTTGAACTCGCACAGATTACAAGTGAGGTATTACTCTAACCTGGGTATCAAAGGCTGCAGTACAGAAGCATATGAGCCAAACTGTTTATTCTGCCAAGCTCTTCAGTTTCACACCACCATGCAACCTAAGCAAAAAGAAGGTGCTGGCAAGACAGTGCTGAAGGAATACAAACACTGAATGGATCTTAGTAGCCAACTTAAACAAGGGAAGAGCCAAACCTTACATTTACTGCCAAATACTTGAAAAACTGCATTTGCTCAGTTCAGCTTTCACCTTTTCAGATTTTCTTGCCACAGTTTCACAGTTTAAGCTAACCTAATTTTGACCTACTACCTGTGTCCTTTTCATGCTTCACCGCTAGTCTGATTTCCTTGTGCACTGCTGTCCTTCTTCACCCCATAAGCAAAGGGGAGGTGGAGCTACATGACAAGCTGTCAGGGTAAACAAATTAGATCTTCATATTAAGCATAAACACCTGCAACAGAGGGGACAAAACACCTGATGCTCACCTCCAGTTTCAGTCACAGCCAATGTCAAAAATGCTACTATGTCCAAAAATTAAACCATAGGTGCATAGCCAGGACCTGGCTGACAGGCAGTCCCCCAAGAATCTGCCTACATTTCATGTCATGTTTCAATAAGCAACAGCTTATTGCTTTTTTTTTTCTTCCATGTATTTTCCTAAGAAAACTACTTTTAGCAATAAACACCAAAATTGAGTCTTTCATGATACATTTTTAACTGTTCCCTAACCACAGTGTAACCCAATCACACTACTTCAGAAGGTGACTTCTAGTTAGCATATCTCTTCGTGTATCTAACATCTTCCAAGCCCAGGGGGAAAGAAATGCCCCTTATTCCATTGTGTGTAACGTCAAACACATGGACTAGTAAGCAAATCAAGGATAAACATGGCAAAACTGACACAAGAATTTTGTCAGGCAGTTTGAAATTTGTGGGTTTTTACTAGCTTTGTGATTGTTTTATTTTTACTCTTTTCAGTAAAATACTGTACCATCAGAGCTGTTGCTTAGAGGGAGAGAGTAGGCACCTTAAGTACTGCATGTACTGTAGGACCAATGTTCCCTTGCGTAGGTAGGCACAAGCTGCACAGTAAAATAAGGTTGCACTTACTCAAAACAGGGAGAGGATTTCAAAATGCAAAGGGCTATCTTGGTTCCTCCCCTTTTGAGACAGGAACACAGCCAAGTCTGTTAGTTATAAATACAAGCCACTACTGTCTTTGCTTCTGCTGATGAGCATCAGAGCACAAAGCAAGGTCAAGACAACCTGCCTCTTCGCCGTGTTGCAGTGGCCTATTCTGATCCTGTACCCAGGCTCTGAACTGACATTTGCAAGTGTACAGTTCTCCAAGGCACTCACAGTTGTGCTGGGTTCAGTCAGGAAAGAGTTAACTCCCTTTACTGTGGCTGCTAGGAAGCTGTGTTCCTGGATGCAGAGAGCAGCACTGAGGAATGCCTGTGCCAGATTCAAGGTCTTTCTCCGCTTCTGATCCTGCAGCTGCGTTTCCAGCTTTCACTGTCTCACTACATGCAGTGCAGGGGACACACAGTTCAG
>NW_010228636.1:0-1819 GCF_000690775.1 Eurypyga helias
GAAAATTTCTCTATCACTGCTAAAATCCAAGTGGATTCCCCTCTGAAACATTTTACACTGATGTTACCTTTACTGCTACTCAAATGATTTGGAACTGCAGGAGTCAAATCACCAGTTGATACTGAGTAAGATGGGTAACTGATTAAAAATGTATGCTTACACTGAATAATTCCACACATGCATAGAGGTCTAGATCAGGAAAATACAACCACACTGTCATTAACAGCATAAAAATAAGACTTAAAATTTTAAAAAGCAGCTAATTTCTTTAAACAAGTCAAGCTTTGTATATATTGTTACATGAAACACAATTTCTCATGCCTTACTGACGAGTTTATTGAGAAGGCTTGTTTAGCATATACTCAGAATGGATGTTAACAACAAAGAAATAGATGATCAGTAATCCTTCATTTAATAAGCATTAAGATTGAGCTTCATTCAATCACCCATTTTTTCCTTCACAACTCCAAGACATAACTTAGTGAGGTATTGTGTTTTCTGCAACTTAGAGGGATACCTGACTTACATTAGCTATCTATTAAAAGGCCTCAGATAGTAACCAGACATCCAAACAGCAGAATTAATTGTGCTTACAAATAGGAGATGAAATGTTTTATATTCAAAATGAGACTCTGCATTTCAAAAGTATTTTAAAATCATATTTGAATCTCTAAATAACTGTTACACTCCAAATACCTTTTGGTCCACTAGCTTGAGTTGATATTTACATATGTAATGGCAAAGCTCTACTCAGCTAGGTATAGAAGTAACACATTTTGGGGTATATTTTTCAGTGGAAGATGTAATATGGATGCTTCAGAAAAGATACCTGTTTGTCACAACAATAAAAATAGTACTGTAGAAGGTCAAACAATACCAGTGAGGGCTCTTTTAAGGTTTCAGTGAAGCAAGGAAACACTATTCCTTTTGAAACATGGATAAACTGAGAAAAAGAAAGATCCTGTAAGTAATTAAGCATGTCTAATCATATTGCAAAAATAAATTTTGAAACAAAACTCAAACTCCAACAGAAACTTTTAACTCCACCTTTAAATAGACATTTCAAGTGAATGAATGCTTGCAAATGAGTTTTCCCAGGATAAAATTCAAAAGGTGAGTCAAAAGCAAATAAATAAATAGAAATAAGGCCAGAGGAACAGTACGAGTAACCTGTTGGAAATGGTAATTTATTAAATCAAGCCAGGGCTAACTAACTGTAGTTCCAAGCCTGAAGTGATCTCCATAACGGCTGGGATAGCAAGTTTCAGATCATTCCAGTTGCTTGGTTGTTTATTACACCTGGAAGTGCATTAGATGAGTTGTTGCTGAAATGTGAAAAGCTGTGAAAATTCACCAGTGTGTTTAGCTTTTCTGGGATAAACATCAAGAATATGAAGCTAACCCTGCAATGACAGTGAACACTTTCCTGATAATTTTGTATAATTTTTCACAACCAAAGCATGATCAGGAAATCATCAACACCTAGTGATGAACCTAACTATCTATGACAAAGCTAGGCAAAATGAATGGTTTTACTTGCATGCACCATCGCCCCCTAAACAAGCAGAAAAGAAAGCTCTGCACTCAGATTAACTGACAGAACAACAACAACAACAAAAAAGAGCAACAATGTGGTTAAGAAACTATGTCTGTTGTTAAGCCAAATAGAAATTAAAGGCTGTCCTGAGGATCTTTGTCAGCAACACGGACAGTGGGATTGAGTGCGTCCTTGGCAAGTTTGCTGATGACACCAAGATGTGTGATGCTGAAAGGGAAGGATGCCATCCAGGGTTTCCTTGACAGGCTTGAGAGGTGGGCC
>NW_010228637.1:0-3757 GCF_000690775.1 Eurypyga helias
GGGCGCGGTGCTCGGCCTCCCGGGCTGGCTGGCCTGAGGAGAAATGGGGTTGTCTCAGCCTCTCCTCCCGCTGGTGAACGCGTCTCCCTTCAGGCGGTCCCTCGGTGCCATCCCGCCGCAGTTGGCACTGGTGTTGCTGTGGAGCCGGACCTGGGCGCCTCCCTCTGACAGGACGCTGAGGCGGCTTTGTAGGGCCGTCGGTACTCTGGCGGGGATGGTGCCACCCCGTCTCGGGCGTATGTACGGCCTCACAAGCCGTGCCCTCATAGTCCCGCGACTCCGGTGTCCTCACAGGAGCTTCTGGGACTCCCTAGGAGAAGGAGGGGTAACAGAGCGGAGCTGGGCACAGCACCCCCCTGCTGACCAGCCTGGGAAGGCCACACCTGCGGGGATGTGCCGGCACACGAGTTCTCCATTGCAGACACTACACGCTGATAATGTGAACATTTCTGCTGCAAAAACCTTACTATGCCTGAAATCCAGATGACTCCTTACGTTAGTTTTACATTTGGAGAGAGCTTTTTAGCGCTTGAGGCCCTCAGACGGACAGATCTTTGCAAAAACAAGACGGTCTTCCATCAGGGCATTTTCCCAATTGTGTAAGAATGGGGAAATTTTGAAGACGTTTAACATAAAGTTGAAGCAGACATAACTAAAGAATGGGCAGTCACAAAACCTGCTTAAGACGTCAGTACTGCTCATTCAATCTTATGCAGATTTATTTATTTTATCATTAGACAAACTTAACAAGGATTAAAATGACCAATGATGGATTAGACAGATTTAGGCTAAGCTATTTAAAGAAAAGCACTGTTAATTAAAGTGACAAGTAATTCAGAGTAATCTGTGATGCTTCAGACACTACATGGAGAAAAAGATGACAGAAGTCTGGCCAGAGATGAGAAGAACAATTTAAATGGCAGCTCATACCTTGGTTGTTGCCCTCTACACACTTCAAATAAAGGCACAATGAAGAACTGCTCCCATGCAGTGTGTCTAATGTTGAATGCATCTAAGCAGCTCCCTACAATCATGACAAGAAAGTGATGTTTTTGATGTCTTGAGTTGAAACGATAGTCACCCGCTAGGCCTGCAAGCGGAATTTATGATCGTCCTCAACTGGGAGAGGTGAGTAATCCCACTGGTGGCAACGCTGCTTCCTACTGCCGTGAAATCGGCACATGCGGAATTATCTGCAGGATGCCGTTTCCCTGGGATTTTGCATCTAATGTAAGGATCCCACTGAATGCTCCTTCGTGTCAGAGATGCTTTATCATCGGTAGTTACTATCCTGAATGTAATTATATTTTATAATCTATAAAATGTAGTTAGCACCTACTGGCCTTTCCTATATGGCTTTTAAAAATAACATTGTTTGATGTAACACTCAACGGTTACCCTTAGGGCACCATTTTTACTCACTTTCTAATGGGGAGGTACAGTGGCTGAAACACAAATTGTCAGGATTTCATCTTGTAAGAAATTTATGTAGATGTTGTGATATTTATTTAATTGCAAATATGACGGGTGCCATGGAAGCAAAAACTAGAGCAGGAACTTGCTCCCAGGAGGAGATATTTAACAAGTCTTGTTGGTATATTTGAAAGAACTTGAACTTTTGAATTCAAAGGTAACCAGTCCTTAAAAATAAGATTTTGTGTGAAGCATTAATTCAGAATGAACGTGTTTACTCTGGAGATTTTCTTTCCTTTCTGAGCAAATCCAATGCCTTGCTCATTCATCTTTCTTCCCTTCCCCCACAGAACAATTCCATGTTTCCGCGTTGAAGCGGTGCTCTCTGGAGCTGCCCTTGCAGCGCTACGCCAGCGAATATTTAGGTCACTGGGTTTTAAAGCTGGTGCTAGTGGGAATTGTGCTGCTCCCTCTGGAGTCGACCAGCAGTCTCCCATGTGCTCTGCGCCCTGAGTCATGGTGACTGGCGGTTGCAGACAGATGCATCCTCGCTTGGGCTACAGCCTGATGTGCGACAGCATTTTAACTTACCCGTGGTACTGGCTTTTTTGCCCGTAACTCCCAGAGGAAAGCTAAGGGGGGACAAGCTGGCATGTTTCGTTGGTGCGTAGGGTGATCCCACCGTGCTGCTAGCAGCGGCCAGTTAGGGATGACATTGTTTTCTTTGTTGCTCTAGGGAAGATAATGACTTGGCTTGCTTTGCCATCTACTGGCGGCCCGCACAGCTTCAACATGAACTCTGTTGCATTGTTTAATATACATCCATAAAATTAATATTAAACATAACCAACCCCCAAATGCTGAGCAAAACTGCAGTGAGAGTGTTTCCAGAGCTTTCCCAGAACGTTAAGAACAATGTTCCTCAATTACTGCAAGGAGGAAATCATCATTAGTAAATGATGAAGGTTCTTTTTCCAGTGACATCCTAGTTACGTGCACAGTGTGAATTGGGGTGGAAAAATCAGTCCAGTGTGTGCCATGGGCTCCGGTGCTCTTCTGGAGAGCTTGGTGAACCTGCCTCGATAGAGGAGTTGATCAGCATGATGTCAGCTGGCTGTGGGAGTTCAGGGGGAAACCCCTAGCGCGTTTTGGCTGCCTGGCTGTGAAATGCAATGTTATGCCTTGTTAGGGAAGACATGGGTGTAAGAAATCATGGTGACAATGCAGAGCTGGGTTTCTTCTGCCTTTTCTCAAAGTGCTTGTTTATGCAGAGAGCACTGACAGAGTGAGGAGAGGGCAGACTGAAACACCATGCTTGAGAGAGGGATCTCCTCTAGTCACACCACATTTGTGTCCCAGCCGCTCCCAGCTGCCAAAGGACAGCCCAGGAGGGGGTAAGGCCGGCCCTTCTCAGCATTTCTTGCTGAAGTTGACAGTGGGTTTTTTCTGTTGTTCCTCTTAAGGAAAGGGACAGTTGTCCATTGTATTGCCATCCTGAACTGGCTGGTGATGTCGCTGTTGGAATGCCCGACAGGCAAGTGGTGGCCTGTGGCTGTGGATAAGCCTTCAGTGGGAAGCCACCCCCCATGCCCATGGCCCATTGGGTCAGCTTATGTGCTACTGACCCAAATCCTGAGCACACACAGGTAGCTGCTGTTAGGGCTTAAAAGAACAGAGATAAGAAGAAAGACGAGTCATATGTTATTGCTTAATATAGTTGGTCTACTTAGCGTGGAGCACCGAAGAGGTGCGGTCATTTCCTAACTTCCATGATGACATCCACTAACAAGAAAGGTGCAGGACCCCTTGATCCGTGTGCCCTCTTGCCTCGCTGCTGCTTTACTCTTTGCAGTTGTACTTCCCCGAGTTTGAAGTACATGTGCGAGACCTGCCACGCGTGTCTGACCAGGGCATTGATGCCGAAGGCTGTTCGGGGTGGTGACGGCTCGGTGGTTTTGCCGTGTTTTAGCTGGCCTTGTTACGAATAGGGGATTGCACAGGAAGGGTTTGGGTGCTCAACCAACACTTGAGTGTTATCTGTTCTCCAGGCACACTTTGTGGATGGTATCAATAGACTTCAGGTTCAACCAGGGAGATTTAAGCTAGCCATTGCATAAAAGAGCCCAATCGCTCCGCAGAGCGGAGCTCTATGGTCCCGCTCGCATTCGGGCTCGCCCCCAGCCCCGCTGTGAGGTGGCGGAGGCTCTTGGCGCCCATGGCAGGGGAGGCAGAGGCCGAGATCCACATGCTCTGTGCAGGAGGGAGGGTGTACTGACGGGACGCACTGGGCGATGCTGGTGCACCGCCAGCCCGGACAGGGGTACGTGTCACCGCCACCCCGACA
>NW_010228638.1:0-5487 GCF_000690775.1 Eurypyga helias
GGGAGGCCTCCCCGTCTCCCCGTCCCCGCGGAGTCTCCCGGACCTGGCCACCCTCTCCCAGCTCTTGGGCGCGCAAGCCCGCCTGGCAGCCGGCCGGGAGGGGCAGCAGGCATGGCAACACGTGTCGTTATTTACTGTGTGTGTTTTATAGCCAGGGCTCCGCTTTATTTTCCGTAACTTGTCATGCCCTTTGAAAACGGCCATGTGAAAATGGTTGCAAGTTTTCTTTCTCTGTTTTTCTTTTTTTTGTTTCTTTTAATGCTGCATATCTTGGAGGCTGGCAGTTCTGCAAAGGGGGAGGAGGGAGGAGACCTCAACATGAGCAAACCGTGAAAATAAAGGAGATACATAGAGCAGTGTATGCCCAGCCAAGAGAGGAAGCATCAGCCAAAGTCATGCACATCATGAAGCCAACTTTGGACTATTCAAACCACACAGTTACTCAAAACTATTGTCTTCTTGAGAGGAAGAACATCAGTCAAATTTCTCTCATCTTTCAGTATCACTGGTTTCTCTTTGCAGTGCCAGAGAGGTCAAATTTGACCCTGGTGATTTTATTTTTAAAAATAAATTTTACAACTTTCTTTTCCTGCTTCTTCTACTGAATTGTTTCTTTATGTGAGTAACATTAGTTTCTTTCATTGGCCTGGTGAAAATCCTAACCGTGATACTGCCCGTTTGAGGAACCACGTAATTTTGCATGTAAATGTCAAGTCCCATTGTTCAGCACAGGAAGTGTCAGCTTTAGGGCCAAGACAGCCAGGTTGCCTTAAACAAGCAGAAGAAACAGTCTCCAAAGACTATCAGACACTGGGTATCATTACACTGCTAATTTCCCTTGGGACGTTCTCCATTTCTGCTCATAGGCATCTCATAAGCCCCGCCAAAGTCTTCATCTCAGCCTCACTCACTTTAATTAATCTCTGTTTCCCTCTCCTCCACCCTGTTCTCACTTGCATGTATCACCTCTCTCAGTTTGGTCTTCTGTTTAGTCATTGTGCATCCCCACTGAACCATCCAAGGAATAGAAAATGTTCAAGCCGCACTGCCTCTTCCACACTGCCCCACTTCCCTCAAAAATCCAAGGAGCCAAACTGAGGTGAATACTATCACATCCCACATGATATTTTCAGGGGTCTCTACCTTATGTGTTACTTACCTTGACTGCAACTCATTGGGCAGTCAAACTCTGTTTTAACTGTACAATCTCAGTAGACCTTTGTCTGCTGCTGAAGTACAAATGAGAAGAAATTTTCTATCTTCAACCTGCACACAAGATAATTTCATTTTCCATCAAATAGTGCTCTTGTAAGAGATGCAGACAGATGATGGACTCTGACGGCTGTTTATTATATGAAGTGCAACAGCTCCTATGAAGCACCCCTCCCGCTCTGTTCTATCTATCTATTGATTCCCATCACATAATTAAATTGTGAACTCTGAAAGGGAAAGCCATCTTTCATTTCAAGTACTGATCAGCGTGAGCCCACCAGGACTCTGAGCCCTTATTAGATCTCTGGTAATACAGTGATGCAAATAGTAAGTGAGCTGCATCTGCCTGCTCACTAGCCTCAAGACTCCACGCTTGCCTAATGCAGGGGATCTTATATATCCAATAACACAACAGCCGGAGTGACAGATCGTTACAGTGCTATTATGCCGGAAGTGTTGTTATGAGTATAAAAGATTGAGCTGGTTATTAATCATCTCAAAGCGTTTTACACAGGCACAAACATAAATCACAGCACTCCATCCAGTTGGGTAATTACATTCTGCCACAATAAATTTCTTCTAAAATTTCTACCAATAACAGTATTTTTCACTTCCAGTCCTAAACTTCGTGCTTTGTTGCTTTTTGCCTCTGAATAGCTGATGTATTTCTCTCCTGAAGTGATCAATTGCCTTCTATGGAAATTCAGATGTACACAGAGATGCACTATATTCTTTATGTAGTCATTGAAGAACTCCATAAAGCCTTTTCTTCATATTAAATTATGTATAAATGCACAAATTTCTTACTCTAAAGAAAATGCATTAATGGCATTTTACAACAGAGCTCTTTAGACAACATCTTTGAATGCCAAAATAGTGAACATTTACTCCTAAATCATATTTATCCCATGATGTCATAGAATTCAAAAGCAGCCAGGAAAGATAGAAAATACTGTAATCTCCTCTTCCTGCACCTTTCAAAATCTCAACACAATTTGGACAGTTCTGACTATAAAATAGCAACGGCATTTGCAACTGGTTATTTATTATTTAGTATACAGGGTTCTATAGCTGTACATTCCTTTATAATGCATGAAGGGAGCTTTCAATTAGTAAAGCAGGGAAGATTTGGTCCTTTAGACAGGCACGCTTGAGGACGTTTGAAAAGCCTTGCTGAGCCGCAGTTTCTGAAGACCTGCGCTGCTATTCATAACTACCACTTAGGATTTGTTCCTCAGAGAGAGCAATTCCCCCCAGCCACAGTAAAGTGTTTGTGTCCAAATGAAAATGACATATTGGAGCATGCTGTGCTGGTGGCAGTGCAGGTCATTTCCTCTAATAAAAAAATAAATAAAAATCTCTTGCCGGTTGCCTTACGTAAGTCTCAATGCACTCTTTAAATCAGCTTCCAAAGAGAGGATAAACAGACCGTCTTTTCAAAAACAAGTCTTGAAATTATGTATAACACCTGATATCATCAGTTTTGCAGCTATCTTTGGAAGCTTCTCTGGTTTAGCAGCAAACTAAAGAGATAAGCAAACACATACTAGGATCTGCATCGTTGCTTGGAAACAATCAGTTTGGGAATGGCATAATCCTGTAAGTCTAAAGAAGACCAAAATTTTAATAGACTTCATGTAATTCAGATGCAAACTTCCTCTCAAATCAAATTTTACTACACATATATAATGGTTTTCCTCTTCCCCTCCCCCACCCCACTAAAGGGCATACATAAATGCCTCATGGCATCGCAGCAATGAATAATGATGTGCTAAACCTTTACAGATTTGCTTGGCATTCCCATAGACTCCCCACTCCCAAAACATATGCATTGGATTACACACTCATGTTTGCAGTATGAAAAGTATATATTACATTCAAAAGAGAAGATTGAAGAGCCCATTGGACTGCTGATGGAATACAGAGCTCTGGATTATTCAAGCTGGGCTTGGCACAAGAGCACATCTGGGAGCACAGGAGGGATGCTCACACCAGTGAGGGATTTCAGGCAACTCAGTTAGCGTGTCTGATTAGAGTCCTGCTATTGTGAATGGAGAAACACCAGCATCTCCTGTAACTGAGCCAGAGCAGGGGTCTAACTGCCTGTCCTACTCTTTCTACGCTGAGTACAGAAGGAGCCCAGCTAGCTAAAAAAATCGCTGCTGTTGAGCAGAGCAGCCTCAGGCCTACTCTGATGTCTGTTCAGCTGTCTCAGGAGTCAGGTCAGCACCCTGAGCTGCTGCAGCACAGGGAATTCCTGTGCTCATGCTGTGGCACCAGCCTGGAGGGTGCTGGGGCATGACTCGGTTCCTCAGCTCCAAGATGTAGGTAGTTGTAGTGGTGACTCATGAAGCTAACTTTCCAAAGCCAAAGCAGTGCAGAGCACCAAGAAAGAAAGAGGATGATGCCTGTAGTCTTCTATGGCTAGTGTTTGGTTTTCAGAAATCCTGAACTACACACTGAAATCCATCTTTATTCAGAGGAGCTCTGAACTCCCATCCTCTTCAGTGGAGCAGAACCTTGAGTAAAGTGTACCATACACACAAGTGCTTTCCCAGTGAGAATGCCTCCTGTCTTGTCGTCATGGCTGCTGGCTTCGACCCAGCCAAGAACGATAGTCATCTAACCTTACTGCATCAGCGTGAAATTAGCTAATTGGCCATGGGCAGCTCCTTCTGAACACCCATCAGGATCAGAGTCCCTACGAGGACCCAGATCCATTTCATACCTGGTCAAGCAGCAAGGCAAAGGATGGGAACAGCCTCACGAACAGACCTGCTTTTTCACCCCAAGACACTCTCTTCGAGGCAGACTTGACACACGCAGGGCAGGAATAGTGCCAAGGCACCTAATGATGTTGCCTGGTATGAACTCCCTTCTCTCAGGCTGTGAAGCCAGCCTACACATTCAGCAGGTACGATATTCCTATTAAAAGTATGAATGGTAAAAGTACAAATGGGAGATGTTTCTCAAAGAGGCATTTTTATAGCCAGCAGAAAGCTTCATGCCAATTGCTTAAAAAGGCTTTGAAAGTTTTCCAAGACAGCACAACACAGGCTCAGATCACTCCTACCAGTTTAGCTTCATAATTGCCTTCCCTTTCAATACTTATTTTTGTCTTCAGCTGAGTGCCTCCCTTCCTGACGCTCAAATTCCCTCTTTCTGCCAGCATCCTTCAAGGAGGGCTGAATAGAGCTTCCCTTTCCACCCCACAGACATGACTCGGCTGTACCACAGGTCACTGTGGGCAGAACCACAAAGTGCACCTACCCAGCTATGCCCAAAAATATTTCCAACATTCACAGCATGAAGCATTAGGAAGAAAGTCAAACTCTCAGGCACAGGGCAGCCGACTGCCAACTCCTGAAACCTGGAGCGATCCCACAGCGTTTGGCAATTTCTGCTTTGCCAACACAAGTCTTGCGAAGCTTAACCTATTCTGTCACCAAGAATTAGATGACCAGCTGAGAAGAGGAAATATTTGTGTTCCAGCCAGTCCCGCTGAGTGTTGGGTTTTACTGATACAGGTTTCTGCAACTAACTTGAATAAAAGGTCATACTCCGCTCTCACACAAGTTCCCGGACTTTCCCAGAAGCCCATTTTCAGCTGCATAATATCTGTTCTCAGCCAGTGCTGAAGATCCCATGAATTTTTAGATGCCATATTTGGATCAGAATTTTTCTAACCCCCTTTGCTGCCATTTCTATACACACTAAAGAAGAGCTAGTCTGACCTGAGCTCTCTGAGACTGTCCTAGAGACCTTTACTTCTTTATTACCTATTCTGCTGGAGTCTAGACCTCCTGGGCACTTGTATTTCCACTTTGAGATCTCTAGCAGTGCTGTCATCACTCTTACATCCAAGCACTGAGAAATTTTTGAGTTAGCTGCTTCAGAAATGCAGATCAGTGGATGAGAAGATAATAAACTTTTCTCATTTGTGTTCCTTAACTACTTTTTTTGTTAGTAAAGAATGTGCTTTTCTCCTTCTCTTTTCTACACCTTCATCACTTGAATGACTAGTCTACTTCTTATTTCTTCTTCTTTAGATTTTTTTAATGTATTGCTAACACATTTTTAGCTTGAAAAGACTTCCTGCGTTCTTCAGTGTCTAACCATGACATTCTTCCTTCTTAATATCTTATTGTTAGCTGGCTGCTATGATATATATATATGTGGGGGACAGCTGTTTGTGCACTTAACTGGTCCTGATGGTCAGCTTTTGCTGGGGTGATGTCAACACAGCGTGAGAGTGTTATCATAGAATCATAGAAT
>NW_010228639.1:0-17173 GCF_000690775.1 Eurypyga helias
TAGCTGGGGTTAAACCACGACACCCTACAAATTCTAGTGTTTGAGATGTACACCGGGTCCCAGGCTATGCTGCCTTGCAGAAACATACCTGCACAGAAAGCAACCCAGCTCTCTCTTACCTGAGTGGGACAGGCTGAACATCAAAGGGGAACTCCTTATTGTAAGTGAGGATATTCTTTAAGACTGCAGAGAGGGGGAAAATAAATAAGAATCAGTATCCATAAATAAGCATTAATGCGACTACTTTGCACAGCTATGTCCATTCTCACAGCATCTTCACGCACACAAATAATAATATTTTTAAAATAATCAGATCATACAAAAACCCCTCCTCTTACATTTAAAAGACCAGTGCAGTCAAAAAAAATATCGCTGTAACATTCAGGCAGGCTAACTGAACTCCGGTACATAATCACCACCACACTTCTACAGACCAGGAAGATAAATGTGGCAACAACCGAAAGCATCACGAGAAAAACCTACGCGTCCCTGGGTCGTGGCAGCAACCTTTGGTGGCGTTTGATAGGAGGTGATGCCGCTACTGGCATCAGCTCCAAACAGGCTGAAGCCTCCAGAGCTGACACACTTCAGCAGCACACATGTAGGCTCCACATGCAGCCACTGTGGCAGTCTGAGCATGCTGGTAACACACAGCTTAGTTGAGGTTTCCTAATTCATGCACATGTTTTTGGCAAGGTTTTGTTTGTTTGTTTTCTTTTTTTCCCTGCCCTCAGATGTCTAGGAAGATTGGTCAAAGTCAGGAGAGAGACACTGCAAGTCCGAGCATCAAACCACAGAGACACCAACTACACTCTTCAGCACTGGGTGGAAAATGGCTTTGCCATTTGTATTGGAAACCTACTCAAGTTTTAGTCATCACAACTTTAGCTGTTATTTCCAAAAGCATTTACGAGTAAAAGCAAAGCTTCCAAAAGCATGTGAAAGAAACAAGCATTTCCTGATGGCTAAAGGGCCTAAACATTTACAAGAGAAGGCCTGCAGGGAGAGGCACTCTCCCACCGACAGTGAGTATCCCAGATTGGGTAGGGGGAGAGGAGGCAGAACAATCCTCTCACTGAGCCCCGCCTCGCAATGAGCATGGGAAATCCTCCACAGGGCTGCTGACTGAGAACAAAACTGCTCTACACCAGTGTTCAGATCACACAAATACCCCGAGGTACTTAAATACTAGTTATGCTTGAGGAACCCCTGCCAGGCCCCTCTGCACACTACACTTCAGCCAGCGTGGGAGAGCTTCCCCATCTGTCTTCGCAGTCACATCCCTCAGCGTGGGCTCCATCATTAACTTACCAGACACCATCTGCATGCTACAGTGAGTAAAGAACCCCTCAGGGAAACTATAAGGAATGCAAAGTCTTACCAGTCTTTGCTCATTCTGATTTTTCCCCCCAATTTCTGTACCACCACCTGAGAGGTTAGGTACTGCCTGACTCCAGCTGGACACAATACTTAGGAAGTTTTACCTTGCCTTCAGTCAGAGATGTGACAGACAAAACTGATGCCAAGTCTCTCTCTTTCCAAAGACTCTGGGGGATCAGTAACGTGGATCTCAACATGGTGGGGAAGAATCACAGCCACTTCCCCCCAGAAAAGCAGCTGACTAATAGCAGGCAGTCACCTTCCAGCGCAGCTGAGGTTCAGGAAAAGACGGGGATTTTTATCGCTCTCAGAATTTCCCAGCAACATCCTAGCGGAGACAGAAAGTGAAACTGCCCCGGGCAGAAAAACCTCAGCAAAGCAAGATCTCTTACAAATCACAGACACGTTACACAGAAGCGATAGGAATTACAGGAGTTCTCCCTCCATCTTCCAAAGGTTGGTAAGCACTAGATTCCTCTCCCCAGTAACCAGTTTCCCTCACTACGTGAATGAACATACCCTGAAAAAAACTTTCTCGTAATAGATTTCAGTCATCACTAGAGGGCACAAAGTACTCCACTGATATGAGCACAGGAAAAAGGCAAATGGTTTTACAGGGCCTACGATCCTGGTGGAGGCAGAGCTAGGCATACACCCTCCTGCCACAGAACACGGGCGTTGGCACCAGAGCTGGCATCCCCGGGGTGTTGGTAACATAGGTGACTGCTGAACGCTTAGCTCGGGAACACTTCTGGAAACTCCATCCAGAACCTCTTGCCTTTTGCTGCAGAAAGCTGTGGATCAAGGTTTTGAAAGGCCTTCAAACTCTGTCTCACTGCCAACAGCAAGTACTTTTGCAAAGCTGTAATCCGGGGGTTTACTAGAGCACTCCTTCTAACAGCATCGGGGCAAGAAGTGATCTACAGCACTCGGCCTGGCAAAAGAGCGAAGCGATAAAGCAGCAATGCGGTCACCATCCCTTCAGGAAAAGGAAAACCCTTTTTACATCCATCACCAGTGTGACCTTCAGATGATTTAAATAAAAATAGCCAGATCCCAGAAAAAACACAGTAAGTTACAGTGAACAGGAACCTGCCTTGCAATACTGCATCAGGCATCCAAGCTTTAAGAAGCTGGTTTGGGCCCTTCTGGGGTTTGTTTATAAATACATCGCCTCTGAGAGAAAGAGCAATTCCCCTCTGCAATGCTGCTGCTGAGAACGCAATTCAGTCACACACCTGGAGAATATTCCCTAACGGGCAGACCCCAGCACAGCAGCCTCCCCTTGTGCTGCTGTTCTGACCAAAATCTTTTTAAAACACCGTTCTGCAGGCTCTCGTGCAGAAGCTGCCTGTTCTTTGCGACACTGGACAACATCACATCCACTTCATCCTCTCTTGAAAAGGTGTCAGAGGAAATCATCAGCACAGATCAGCTTGGTCAAAACCACTCTCCATTTAGATTTTTAGCAGCGGCCTATGATATCCATACTGATTTATTTTGTTTTAATGGACAATTAAATAATAATCCAGATCCCAGGCTCTCCAGTACAACCCAGTAGCTACTTCTCCTGTACTATACACTGAGTCTACTGTACTGTACACTGAGTTTGAAACTGATCACTTAGTGGCTAGAACTCTCACACCCAAACACAGGCACATGGGATGTTCCCGGCACATCCACTGGTAACGTGTATGAGAATACCAGTGTAAGCTTTCACAAGAGAAGGATTTGAGACGCAGTGAGTCAGCAGTGATTTTGCAGAGTGTAGTCTCAAAAGAACTATTTGTATGGATGGACTCTCCCGTAGCGTTACTCTTGCACAAAAGACAAATCCTACAAACAAACCAACCTAGTCAACTGCTTCGCTTTCCAAGCAGCGTGAGATGCAAGCTAAAGTAGGAAAAGTTACAACTTCACCACAAAAGATAAAAAAAAAAGTTAGATCTAAGGGCCCTGGTTGTTATAACAACACCCAAACCAAATTTCTCAGCCATTTGGACAGCTTCAGGCAGCGAAGTAATTAAACCAAGCCAAACTGTGTGAATAGCTGTTTTCGTTCCACACTAACAGAATGGCTTGACCTAACAAAGGAATCGATTATTTGCATTGCCAGCCCAGATTATTATTGGTTTTTAGCTTCTTCTGGTGGAACACAAGAGAAAAAACCCACAAATTCAGACACTTCATGGTGTATTTTATGAAATGGCTGGTGTTGGCCTGCTTGAGATTTACCCTATTCAAGATATACTTTAAAACCACAAAACAAAGACACAATTCAGAGAAGAGGAGGCCCGGACAATCCAAGCCTGACAGCAGCATTAAGAACATCAATGTTCAATTGTTGTCGTAAAAGCAGCCGTTCTCCTCCAAGGAAAATAACTCAGTGTCTTTGAAAACTGGTGGCCACACGCTCTTAAAAAAAAGCTGCTTGCTGTACGAGGCGTAGGCTGAATGCACTTCACTGTTGAATAGGGGAGGGGGGCTGACAGCTAAAAATCAATTCTCTGATGGAGGGCGAGATAAGTAACAGGACTGCTGCATCGCAACTGAGATTCTGGCTTGTAGGAAAAGAAGGTGTTTCCAGGGTAGATTTACATCCGCTGGCAGAATGCAAATTCTGACTAAACCCTTCGACAGTCACTTTTTAGGACAGTTTGATCAATTAAAACATGGATTCCTCTCCCTCTTCCATCATTCAGGCACTCACAGGGCACTTGCATGGAGTCCAAAACCCACAGTCATTAAATACTTTACAAACAGCAAGCAAGAGCATTACACAAAATAATTCCAGATCAGAGGACAAAAAGGTCAGACGCGCAATATTTAAACTGAGAAAGACCTAATAATAGTTAAACCCTTTACTGAGTAATGGTCTTCACAAACCTAGCAGTGTAGTAACTTACCTTCACCTCCCATTTTCAGGGAATGACAGAAAAGCATTTGGACTCATATGTTTTGGTAGAGACATTAGGAAGCTCATTCTAATGCCCTGCTTCTTGACAGGCTTCCCTGTAGGGTCTTGTGCCAGTTACTTCAGAGAATGGGAGTGCAGAGAAGCTCAGCTTATTCATGAAGTGGAAACACTTGCCGGCCCATCAGGTTTACCCCCAACACCACCCTTCATGATGCAATTGTGACAGGAGCAAAATAAAACCAGCTTTTGACAGCACGAAAGCAGCTCTTCCACATCTCCTGTTCCCCAAGAACCGCAGGAACGTTAGCATTCAGGATAACATTGCTTAGATGTGGAAGCTCTGATCATAAGGACGCTCTGAGAATAAAGCTGCCAGGGTTATGGGAAGGAAAGTGCAGCAGATCAATAGATATGTCCTCCATGAAAAAGTTACTTCTGGATCAACAGAGCAAGAACGGATCCAGGATCAGTTGGGGAAAAACAACATCACACAAAACCAGTCAAAGACTGACTCACATCCTCACTTTGACTCGTAACTCCGCTAGGCTGGTAGCATTATGCTGACAGGTGACAGGCTACCACGAGCACAAGCCCAGTATTTTCAGAAGAAAAAATAAATTTCACGCTGCAAAGAGGAAGACCACAAAGTGTTGAAATTCAGTACAAATACAAAATGGGCAGGTAAATTTTCCAGCTGAATATGAACTGTACTACTGAGAACTTCAGTTACTATTTTGTGCAAAAATTAACAGCACCCAAGGAATTACTTATTTAAGAATAAAGACGAATATGTGATCTGAAACATGAGGACTCCTATACTTTGAAGTTACCCACATGAACATTCTTTAATGCACATCAGGTTTTGTCTATGCGGTAAGATAGTTGGAAGAGCAACCTAAACCCGGCATTACTGTCAAACCACGCTGTGGTCAGCCAGTATTCATGCTGCTGTCATATTTTCCACTGTGATGATAAATGCCACTCAATTAAAATATAAAGATACTACTTACTTGGTTCCAACTTCTTCAGATCCTCAAGCTTGAAATCATCCTGTGATTGGGTGGACTGGAATGACACAAAGAAAGAGTTAGAATGTAGTGTGCACCTTCCCCTCAGACTAAGCCACCCTATCTCAGAATATGCTTGCAAGGTGCTTCCTTTGTTCAAATGTACCAAGCTACTTCAAAGCTACATCCTAAAAAAACCCAAAAAAAGCTCCCCAGCAGAGACCAGGTTCACAGGTGAGGCAGAAAGTACATTACTGCTCATTTATCGGGATGAAACTTACCCTGTGTTCCAAGCTTTAATGCAAGGTAAGTATTTTTAAAGTTTCTGAAGCAAGATCAGCTGTAAGACTGCACTGCAAAGTGATGCACCATTCACAGTTCACTGCAGTACACAGGATGAGCTTGACAAACACTCAGCTAAGAGCTCAACTGCACTTGGAAGAGGGATTCCCATCCCTCCTTTCTCTAACTCTGATGAAACCCCTGAGTTACTGCTGAGGAACCAACAGCAAGGAGGGCTGTCCTTATAAGACATCACCTCTTCCATCTGGCAGGTTACGACGTTGCTGCATCTTCTCCTGTGCTCCGAGACGTGACCTGACCCACAAAGCTGTCCCACAATGGAACACGCCTGCCCTCATCACAAAGTCACAGCGACTCAGAACAAGTGCAATGCTGTTCAAACACGCCAGGTTAGATCCAAATAGAAAGACCAAGTAATTCTTCAAACGCTGCACAGCCTCGAGACTGGTCAGCCCTCACCTCATTAGTCTAGCTCCAGCATGATGCCTAAACTGTTGCTGTATCCCAGCCTCTCGGGCAACTGAAGGCAGCACAACGGAGCTGCCGCACCTTGTACAGCAACAGGAAGTACTCATGAGCGCTGCTGTGAGTAACTTGATGCAGAAGTTGCCTGTCACCACCCTTTGTTGGTAAAGAGGTAATCCAGTGACCCAACCTTTGTTTCAGTTTATACATCCCTCCCTCATCCACACTCTGCTGGAATTTGCCTCACTTGCCTGTTGTTCTGGGGAGAAGACTGCTGGGAGAAAAA
The DNA here is from genome assembly GCF_000690775.1 of Eurypyga helias. NCBI lineage: Eukaryota > Metazoa > Chordata > Aves > Eurypygiformes > Eurypygidae > Eurypyga > Eurypyga helias. The sequence goes on from NW_010228639.1 coordinate 6,359, forward strand.
GAAATTCACTTCCAATACATCTACCATCAGTCCAGAAAAAAGCCCAGAGAGTAGCTTCTAAATAATTGTTTTCACAGACTTGCCTACAGCACTGCCAGTTTTCACAATGGCTGCCAAGTCATTTTGATTCTAGACACATTCTTCCTCATGCTCTATCACGATCTGTGAACAGCTGAATTAGCACAAGGGTCGCTCCAAGAATCTTTTTCCCCTTGCCCACAGGTTAAGACAACTAATCAGTTCTGAGGGAGGAAAACGAGGCAAAGAACAAAAGACAAAACCTGTGGTTAAGTTCCTGTACAAACCCCAATACATGCTCATATAAGCACTTAAAAGATTTTGAAGGCAGCCACCTGGGGCATCATGTTGACAACCTGGAAAGTCCAAGCGTTCAAGGGTTCGTTCACCGTTTGCAGAAGTTTGGGCTATGACTGAAGACGGTGAACTAGCTTTAAAAAGCATACTTTAGTGACAGGTAACTGTAGAGAAGTCACATAGGTAAGAGTTATACCTGTAAAGCTGCACTCCTCAGTTCCAAGCATGTTGCAATTTTAGCTATGGTTTTCTGAAAGAAAAAGAACACCAAAACTTATAGTATTCAAATGGTATTCTTCCACATTCACATTTTTTTATACCAAATAGGAACAACTGCTTTTTCTTGCAAAGACTTCAGATCTATTACTCAGTACCAGATCATTCAGCGTCAAAAGCTTTTTTATGCACAAACAAGATTTTCAGAAAGCGCTAGAGATGAAACAGACATCTGCCACTTAACCCCCTCCCACAACTCATCAATGCAGATGGGGGTCATTCACTCAGTAGACTGTCATAATGCCTACCACATCATAAATTGTTTGTAAACTCAGCTGAAGCCATAGGGGAGAAGGTGGTAAAAACAAAAATCCAACCCAACCAGCACGTTTCCTCCGAGAGTGCAGGTGGTTTGTTGCAATCTGCCCTCCGAGGAGGCATGCCCAGGGTTCCTGTCAGGGTTACCAGCCCCACACACCAAGTCAACCCTCCTCAGAACTTACCCAAGCCCAGCATCTCCGCACTGAAAATGCCACGTTTGGTGGGAGAGGAAATATAAAGGCAGATTATTTTTTCTAACTTTCTATTTTTGTAATTTTAAGACATTTAAACTCTGAGTGAAGCATGAAATAGATTCTTGGATTCAAACTTTTCAGCTATGTAAAATACCCCTCAGCATAACTGTGAAGTAACATCTTTTATTTAAAATGTAGAAGAGAAGGAAGGGCTTCCAAAACAGCCCATCACTAGCAGTCTTACTTTGAAGACAATGCTACTTAAGCTTTTATGTCTCTCCAAGTAAGAAACTCGAGCAACACTCACGTTTGTTTCTATTACAACCAGCTGAAAAAAACCAACACACGAGGAATTCAGACTTCCATAACTGACATCCAGTGGACACAACTGCACAGTGTATTTCACCTTGCTTGATCATCACAAGTTTGTTCATTACCTAAAAGGTTTAAGTGAAGAAAAAACGAGTCTCTTTGCAGAGACGGGGGGCAAATATAATTCAAAATGCCCCGTGGAACATTTATAGGGCAAGAAAAATTGCAACAATGAAGCTATAAAAAAAAGCAGGTTATTTTCAAAGTCAGATCTCCCCTTAGAAGGAAGATAAAAGTTGAAATATGCAACTGTAATTCATTCTCTCCTTTTCAACCAGGCAGTATAAAAACACCTTCCCCCAAGCTGGATGCAAGGGGAGGAAACTATTCCCTAGAGCACAACTCCAGCATCAAAGAGCTTTCAGTATGGGCATCTGGCAAGTTACGCGGTGTCAGTCAAAAGCCAAAACTTCCTTTTAAAGGAGGCTCACATTTTAGGGCTCCAAGAGGTTTGCAGCAGCAGATAAACACTGGGTGTGCTTTTGCAGCTCCCTTCCCCCAGTCACCTGCCTCGACCCTCCTGCAGTCAGAGCAGCTCCTCAGTCAGCCCTGGGCCACCCCCGGTTTCAGTGGGCTGGCTTAGACGCTGAGCAGCTCCAGTTGCCCTTCCCCTTACGCCACACTGAAAGTTGAAAGACCTCGGGAGCTAAATCATAAACAGATCAGACACCAGTGCCTCAAGGGCAGAGCCAACAGCTGGAGTGTGTAAAAGCCTCAGATACCTGATTTTCATCTGCCACCACAGGCTCAAAGCTTTCAAAGCCATTTCTCTCCTCTCACCTTCAACACTTACAATATGGCATTAGCCCAGACTTTACATCCCCATAGTTCATAATACGGTCCAGTGGATAGAGGTCTTATAAAAAATCCAGTTCTTCTGAGCACCTACCAAGAAAGCAGCAAGTGATGCATATTAGCACAGGGTGCACACTGTTTGCTCCTCTGCCTAGGCTGCAGCACACACAGCAGTGCGCTCTCTGGGGATGTTAAAATAGAGTAATGAGACCATATGCCTGTATGCAGCATGGCAGGGTAAAAATATTACAGCCCCCTTTCTGTGGAGGTTCATTTTGTAGTCTAGGTGCAGTCAACAAACTCCTACCTCCCTGAAATAAATTCTGCTATATAACAGAGACGCATAGCTGGATCTCCTGAAGAGCTTGGAAAACCACAGGTTTTTGAAAAAGAAAGGAGTATATACACTCCTGGATCATTCTGACACTCTCAGAGCCACACTCTGCACATGGGTGTTACGGATTTACATGTACCTTCAGGCTAGATGGGAGGATACCAGGTAGTCCTACAGAAACAGATTCTCAGGGTGAGAACGCACTACATCCCTCTAATCAGCTGCAGTGTACCACAAGGAATTCCTTTTGATATCTGAGTGCATCTGGAAAGATACACTTGTAAAGGCAGAATCTTAAAGAGGAAGGTGTGAAGTAATGGGTAAAAGAATGGAATGCAGAGGTTCCCTAGGGAAGGGAGGGGAAATCACGAAGGTTTCACTACAGCTCTTACGTTTGCAAAACCTCAGCTGTTCCGGAGTTTGGGTGTTGACTGCCGAGCAAAGAGCATGCCTGTCCTGTGTTAGATCAAAACCCCTCTGACTGCACAGAGAGGGCTACGAGCTCGCAGGGTACCAGCACACTGTCTCCGTGCCCCACCACCGAATCAGAACACGTAAACAGATTCTCACATGGCTCTTTCCCCTCTTGGTCTCACGTGCAGAGCATTAAGCCCACACCACGAGTAAGGTCTCAAGAAGGCCTGCTCAACCCCTATCTCCTTTGTCAATGCACCGATAAGCTCAGCAACACCCCTCTTCCCCATCCTGCAGATTCATAATGGTGTATATTCTTTAAGCTGCCTGAGCTAGGCACCCCCTAACAGGGCAAACAGCAATACAAAACGTGTGTGCTCTGGCTCCCGGGGGCTGAAGGGCAATAATGGCCCTAGAAACAGATTAACTGAAGAGAATTTGGGAGTCTTAAAATAGTAAAGAATAGGTTTTATATGGAATCTATTGAAATATGGCAAGCTCCCAGCAGGCATTATTCACAACTATTTTTTTAAGGGACCACACCCAACCCAAAAGTTAGAAATGCAGCTAAACACTGCTATCATTTTCAGCTGCAACTATCCCATGCAAAGGCTCCTTTTTGCAGCAGGGAAAACATTCTGCATCTCATTAGAAAGACCGAAGCCATAATTAACTTGGCTAGTTTAAAATAGTTAAGATTCAGTCCTATGTAAACTCATGATTAGAAAGGGAAAAAGTCGGCTGATCTCGTAGTCAAGGTTTCTTCAGTGCCGTTGTGTGAGTAATGACTGTGCTAACTGTAATGCAGTCAAAGATGTTTGCATAAATACAGAGCCAGAGCAGAGTTTGGCTTGAGAGGTCTAGGCTGTTAGGAGGGCAGTAGTTTAATGAATCATGTTCAGCAGTGCTCTTATTTCAGCAAGTTACCACTGCAGAAAAAAAAAGCACGATTTTCTGATACTGCAGAAAACTCAGCCGAGCACAAAAACAGTTCCACGAGAGGCAACAACTGCGGTTAGAAGAGGGCTTTAAAGGTCACATCTACTGCAGAGAGAACTGGGTGAGAGTAACTATAGCTGGAGGCAAGCTGACAACCAGGGCCAAACCGAAGTGGAACAATTCGTGTAGCGAAACAGAGTGGTTGATCGTGACTGAAGATGGGACTTTCAGCGAGAACAAAGGTAAAATAAAGAACAGCAGTATGCAGATGTTAAGTCTGAGGTAAACCCACCACTGAGTGTATCTGCCGATACTCCATACTCACAGCTTCCAGGTGATGAAATTGTTGCACAGCCTCCTTAAAGCTGTTGCAGGGTGACTAAATTTAAACACAATGATTTGTTGTTTACAGTACTTATCTGCAGAGAAATTCTTCAACAACATTCACAGGCACTAATGAAGATTCCAGCACTGTCAAGACAAAGCCTTCCCAAAGGGCTAAAATACAGAATTATGTCCAGCAGTAGATATGACAACCCCCCCAGAGGCTGAAAATCCAGGAACGAAAGGCAAATTTTGGGGACTGCTCTATCAAAGGAAGTAGCATGCAGTGTTTCAAAACAGACTCCTCAGATCAACAGCAAAAAGGCAAGAGATTAATATTTAAAAGTCTGAATTCTTACCATAAACAATACATTTATTATAAGATAAATGATAACTGGCTCACAGTATGCCTAGGAAAGGAACCGATGGTATCTGTCAAGTGGTGTTAGATGAACGGATTGCATGATTACATTAGCACATAGCACACCATCAGTTATGGCGTGGCCATATCTGCACTGTAACACCACCTGCAGTGCACGAAATAAACCCAAACATGGTAAAAGTTTATACAGACAGATGAGGCTGAGGTTTCGAACCTAGCCTTGTCCTCTCCCTGTAGATGGAAAGCTAGAAGTTTTCCCTTGGGACAGAGGGATCACTGCTGAAATCCATCTTCCCGCAGAGTATGTCAAGGAAGAAACAACGACAACCTCACGGGAATTCGTAGCAGTACGTATGGTCCTTTGGAAAACAACTAACTGTAAATCTACACAAAGACTGGAATGAGGGCATGTCAAGCAACTGGAAAGCATAATCAGCTTCACAGTCTTGCCGTTGCCAATCTATGAAATTCTGCGCACAGCCTTGACCGGGAATATCAGATAGGCAAACCCTGAAGTTTACACACACTTCTACATTCAGAAAAATAAGGAGGTGGCTCTTGTATGACATACAGAACCTCAGAAAGACAAGATAGTAGGGAACGGGAACCAGGAAGAAGTAGCACGCTGGTGGATGCACTGACAGGAACTCAGTTGAGCCAAAGCAGTTGTTTTGGTATGTGGATGTTTTTGAAGGGCAGGGACACACAAGGTGCACTTCTGTTTAACCAAACTGTTTGAAAACCCAGCAGCATGCTAAACTCTACTACACGCCAAGTGAACAACTCTAGCCATGACAGCAATTGGTCGTGATCACTAGATTACCTGGCTGAGCTCCTGCAGAAATGGAAAGACCAGAACAGCAAGGAGTTTAACTGCAAATATTTTGCTGTGCAGCGTTTTACATGCCCCTTTCAAGGCAACAGCAAGACTCCTTGTTGTGGCTAGCAAGGGAAAGAGAACGTTCTCTCAGCAGAATACTGGGCAATTTGGCTGTGCATGTGGGTACCGAAACAGGCACTACCATTTGATAACCTGGTTTACAGTTTCCATACATCAGCCCCTGACTGATCTACAAAACAAAACAAGAGATATAAGTGTCAGCCTCTTCTGTAAGTTATACCAGCTTTAGAAACAGGTACCACTTCCGCAAAGATTCCAAACAGCCATTCCTTATTTTTTCTTCTCAGAAGACTGTCGCCTTAAGACATGATCGCAGTTGTGCATCTAACATCCGAGGGCAGTTATCTCGGCTTCCTGAGTCCCCAGGGCTTTCCCTCATGGCTGACCTCACTCACTTCCACTGTCTGCCCATGGTCCTTGCCACAGGATTCAGGGAACATCTGGAAGCCAAGCCCTGTGTGGTTCTGGTTCCCATACTGACAGGAGATGCCTCCAGAAGTGAGATTAACAGCTTTGCCTTCATGAAGTAACTGTATTTTCAAAAGTATCCATAGTGGGAAAACATGCAGTAAGGGTGACTGTAGCTGAGAATGCGGGAGAAAGCTAACAGCAAGGGACAGAGAGCAGAAGCTGTCAGAGTAATGCTGGACAGTTGTTTAACAGAGCCCCCAAGCCTTCAGCTCAGGAAAGGCGGAATAAATCCAGCTACGAGATTATGACTCTGTTGAAGATTATCATGAGCCTTATCTTCTTTGCAGAAGGTAAACAGAACATGGAAGACCAGCTCCTTGCTTTTCTTATTGGTACACGTCAAGGAAACCGTTACAAACCCCTGTCAAGTTCATCTCCAACTTCCGAGGCTAAAACCTCTTTTCAGGACCAGTATTTCCAAACACAGATCCCATTGCTCTAGCACCCTATTACCACAGGTGAGATTCTGGGCTAGCAAATGTCAATTTTCAGGCAACACTATTGCTTAAACAAGTGATCTTATGACTTGGAAATCTGGAAATACAGGGGTTCTCTCATTTGGTATTGCTAAGAAAAACAAGCCTTTATACAAGATATGAAAACTTAGCAGGGCCTCATATCTCAGAACATTTTATTCTGCTGAAAATGCTTGAGTGTATGAGACCTCAGCTAGCATTTTCCTCTTAAACCTGATCCAGAATTGCATTACTATGGTGCTGAGACAAGAAACAGCCTTTTCAACTGAGGGGAAGGAGGAAGGAGTAAAGTAATTTTGATATTTTGAAAGATTATAAACAAAAAACATTCTAGGAGAGTACTAGGGAGTGTTCCGCCAGGCCCCGTCCCAGTCAGGTGTTACATGTTCAGCGAACATCCTCCTTGCACATCCTCGACATCTGCAGTTGATATACCTTTCGTATTCAGACACCACAATGTAAACTGCACTAACGTTGCATGAGCAAGTTATCAAAAGGTCACTCAAAACCAGAAACAGCCAGGTTAGAAAGGCCTCTGCCCAGCATGTATGACATTCACTATTACACAGCAGACCATCTGTCAAACCTAATGATGGCAACTGTTTTAGCCATGCTGGACTCTGTTTGTGTATATTGAGGGAGAAAAAGGGTTTCAAAAGGTCTGAGTGATTAAAAAACAACATAATACACATCAACGTGTAGGAGTCCAGCTCCTTGATTGAGCAAACAGCAATACTCACCTTCTGATCTTCTGTGAAGTCTGAGTTGTTGTGCTGAGACTGTGCCTCTTTTTGTAGATGCCTGGCTAATCTGGATGGGGAGAGAAAGAAAACTGTAGAGTAGGAACACAACACACACACCCTCAGTCTCCAGAAAACATGTAGGCAAAAAGGCCCAGACTCCTGCTCCAAATAGTTTTGGGGTTTTTTTAAACAAAGATTTCTATAACCATGGCAGATCATAATTAAAAAAAAAAAACCACAAAGAGAAGATGGACAAAGCATGCCACTACACGAGGCAGCAAAGACTACATCCGTAATATATTATGAAGGGGAAACAGGTAAGAAGGTCCTTCTAGGCAACAACACCTTTTATAAGGCCTGACCTTCTTCCTCTCCCCATTCTCTCGTTTTACAACAAGAAACTACAGCCCCTGCAAAGACCCACTGTGGCAAAAGCCCATATGCATTTCATGGGAGGGAGTTTGAGGCACGTCGGATTGCCAGGAGGCGCGGGCACGCTGGTCGACGGCCGCCCGCTCTCCCAGCGCTGGAAGCCAGGCTGCCGGGGAGTATCAGCTCACATCTGAGCCTGACAGCATCACATGCGGAGCAGAGACCTCACTCCTTGTCACCACGGAGACAGGAGTACCAAGAGGTTTGGAAAGCTCCAGTAAGCCAAGGGCTCCAGAAAGCGAAAGGAAGCTAGAGAGGGAAGCTACGGGAAGAGTTACAGCTTCCGTCTGGGGAGGAAGGAGAACATTAAACAAGCAAAACCTCTGGGCAATTGTTGCCATTCCCTGTAAATAATTTTTTTAAAAATAAGCCGGGGGGGGAGGGACATTGAGGGGAAACCCAGGGACAGCAGCCGTACTCGGAGCATTGCAATACTCTTCCATCTGGCACCTGATGAGTTTGCATTGTTAAAGCGATTCAGCTTCTCACCACCGCTGCGGTGGGCACGAGCCTGTTTTTTGGGGGGCTTAATACATACACCAAGATACAGACACCAAAACAGATTACCATAAAAGCCGGTGTCAGAAACAAAAAATCAGAACTCAACTATTCTGTTGGTTTTCCTAAAAATAAGCGCTCTTAAAATGACTCAGGGATTGAGGCCATTGTAGTTTTTAACTACACAGCCAAACAGGACAAGATAACTGCAGAGCTCTGTGGTGTTTGGCCCCTTCAAAAATGGGAAAAGATGGTGGCTGAGAAAAGACAAAAGGCACAAATGTGCTTGAACCCAAATATACCAGTTGGAGCGAGACCAGAGGAGGCCACACAGATGCTCAGAGGGCTGGAGCACCTCTGCTATGGGGACAGACTGAGAGAGTTGGGCTTGTTCAGCCTGGAGAAGAGAAGGCTCCGGGGAGACCTTACAGCACCTTCCAGTCCCTGAAGGGGCTGACAAGAAAGCGGGGGGGGGGGAGCTTTTTGCGTCTGTAGTGACAGGACAAGGGGCAATGTCTTTAAACTGCAAGAGGGTAGATTTAGATTGGACATCAGGAAGAAATTCTTCCCAGAGAGGGTGGTGAGACACTGAACAGGTTGCCCAGAGAAGCTGTGGATGCCCCATCCCTGGAAGTGTTCAAGGCCAGGCTGGATGAGGCTTTGAGCAAGTTCTGGTGGAAGGTGCCCCTGCCCATGGCAGGGGGGTTGGAACTACATGGTGTGTAAGGGCCCTTCCAACGCAAACCATTCTGTGATACACTCCCTATCACCCCACTGATATGACACAAGAGACATCTAGAACGGGCATTTAAAAGTAACAATTTAAGAAAACATATTGCCACAGCAGCAATAGGCCACCCACAGCAGGCAGCATTAACACTGCTGCAAGCATCAGTAACACACCCTTTTGCCATTTGTCACCAATACAAAAAAAGCCACCCTAATCCAAATAAGCACATCTGGCATTCCACTTGAAGCTTGTTCAAAGTCGGGTCAGACTAAGTTCCACAGACGGGGACATTCAACAGGGAAGGCACTGCCGACAGCTCAGAGGGCTCCTGCATGAGTAAGCACCCAAAAGAAGAAAGGCCAATCTTTGCACCAAACTTCCTGTGCTTCCAGAAGTAATATGAAGACCTAAGCAGACATAGGTCTCCCTGGACATGGGAGGCAAATGACTGTGGTTTACAGCAGCAGTTATTAAGTCCACACACTGAACTAGCTCAGATGCGGGAAAATCCCCACTGCAGCAACACACTTGTTCATCTCATCTCAGGTTGCCAGCTGAGAAGGCATCAGCACAAGGCCATGCTGTTATGTCTCTCCAGAGCTACAGATAGTTAACTTGCCCTGCGCTTCTTATTTGCAACTTCTACCCTACAGACTGAAATTGTTATGAATTTACTGGTTATATCTACAAGAAGCAGATACACACACTGGAAAGGTTCTGCTCCTCCCTAGGAAATATCTCCCTGTAATCCTTTTGATCTTCTCTCCCCTTTCTTCTCCCTCCTAGAACCACGCAGTTCACCTACTGATGACTATTCAATAGAAACTCACTGATAAGGCTTGTAAGAGCAGCTTACAATACGACTACCCAAGAGGAGCTTTCTTACAAAGATACCGCACTGCTCCAAAGGCGGAATGAAGCGAGGCCGTGGAGGTCGCCTTAGTTCTCATCAGACACAAGTGATGCGAGGAGGAAGGGAACAAAAGTTACACTTTGACTCTCAAGCAGGACTGTCTGCAAGCGTTCAGTGACCACAACTTCTCAATGAAACCAGCTCAGGAGAAGCCTGAAGACTTTTCATTCTGAAAAAGTGCCATTACATGAAACCAGCTGCTGAGGCTGGCAAGACAGTTTAAAGCATTAGGATCATACTGGACTCCTTGTAGGTGTCCATGTAAGGGCAGTTATTAAAAAATATCTCATTTTACTTTCCAATTACTGCGGGTTTTTTTCTTCTGAGATACAGATCTGGAAGAGAACTCCTTTTCATCCCTGTGCCAAGGTTTGTAGTAACAGCTTGCCCTGCTCTAAAGACCATCAGCAAACTGCAAATAACTGAACTTGCATCATCCTGTCTGGTGAGTGAATGAAATGATGAGATTATAGCATCTCATGACTACGCTGTACATGGCCAGCAGTCTAGTTACTCTGAATGGCAACTGAACTGGTAGCCAGTGTGGCTACAGCCCATAACTTCAATAGTGCTAGAAGATCTCTCGGAGAGTACCTCTTTGGCTGACTGTCTCTCAGGGAACAAGTGCAAACACTCAAGGCTTCTTCCAGAAAATTCACCATAACGAACTTCACTGGCAACACTCAGATCACAAGGAAATAGCTTTCGTCTTCATGGTGAAGACAGTAGTCAAGGAGAGCATTTGACTAAAGATTCCAGGTGTGTTTCTAAGGATACCATCAGCAGTGCCCTACAGTGCCAACACCCCCCTGGTACCACAGGATTCACGGGTGGCGTGGTCCCACCCAGCGCAAGCCAATCTAACTGGGGCCGCCAGGTTCCCCACTCTCCCACTCCGCTCGCATCAGGGGGAAACACACAACCCTGCCATGGAGCGGTTTCCCCCACTGACGGGTTATTTGGGGTTTTCTTCGGGTAAGGCTGATGCTGCGGCAGCCCCTTTGCCTCAGCCGAGGTCTCTGTTCCCCCAGGCATGGCACGGGGG
>NW_010228640.1:0-16149 GCF_000690775.1 Eurypyga helias
GTAGTTTCCCGGGTCCTCTTTTATCTTCCTTAGTAGTAATAAAATCTGCATATGGGGCCTTTCAGGGTAAATTAAGTATGGTCATACATTCACCATATACATTCACACCCATTTGTGTTATTGTCATGTTCCTCCTAAAAAGAAATAAAAATAATTGATGTCCTAGGTGATGTCTATTAGGTGAATTTATAGCTGTTTTTAAGTTATTATCTATAATTTTACATAAATAAAAAACACTGGTCTTTATCATCCACAGTCATCTGAGGGAGAGAGGAAGGAAACTTGTCTTAAGTTACTTTTGATGCGAGTCAAACTTGGGCAGTGTGTCTTTGCTTTACATAATCTTTCATTCCTTTCTGTGGAAAGATTAGTATTCTGAAGCCCAACTAAGGGGGATTTGATTTTATGGTTCCTTTGGTTTTCAGCTCCCTGGAATGTCACTTTGAGAATAGTAAAAATTATGTATTCTGTCAAGATGTTTCTCAAATGTGTGTGGGCTGTATTTACTCCTAGTTAACAATGTTACTATTTCTTAGCCATAATATTTATTAGGAATAGTATGGATTGAAAAAAACATACGTAGGGCTGGATGCCTGTGGTCAGCATTGTTCAAAATTCATGTTCTGCAGTCTTTGCTGTCCTGTGATGTTTGCCATTTTAACTTGTCCTAATTGGTCTAGATATCAGATGATCTTATAAGCTCCATGTCTCATTGAAAACAGAGCAGCAGAAGCATCTATTCTTGGTATTCCTCCTCAAAATTTTCTGATCTTTTTTTGAATGACCAAAAACTGTACTTTTCTCCCCAGTAGTTCTGCAAGCAATTGTTAACTTCGTGCTGTATTGAGTTTTCTTTCATTCAGCAGAGGACTATGGCTCTTTGAATGGATATTTGCCAGAGGACAGGGCGGGGAAGAGGAGAGGGAGACACACCTTAACTTCTGATTTATTTTTACACTTGTCCTTTCTGAGAAGATGCCGGATTGTGTGTGAGAAATCTCTTTCTAAAGTGGAAAATCTCGGAACATCAATCAGAAGGCTAATCACAAGTTGGTCTTAATACATTGTTAATTTTCTTCTGTTTAAACTGTTGTATGAGGAGCAGATGAAGTAGAAAGCATCACTACTCCTTCTGCGTTACCTGTTTTCCCCACTTTCTGGTACGTCTTGCATGTTAACACAGTTCTCATCTTGGTGCTTCAGGACTCGATGTGGTTTGAACTCGGGTGGAGGGAGAAGTGAGCGTAGTTTGGCCTGATTAAAATAACTGAAATTCTACGGAGCATTTATGTGAAGTAAGAAATCACTGATCTGACTGTGGATTTTTGAAGTACCCTGTTCAGAAGTCATTACTGAAATAGTTTTACTTCTAGTGAATGCATGAAAGAGAACCATAGAATGGTTTGGGTCAGAAGGGCCTTAAAGATCATCCAGTTCCAACCCCCCTGCCATGGGCAGGGACACCTTCCACTAGACCAGGTTGCTCCAAGCCTCATCCAGCCTGGCCTTGGGTTGGGGAATGTGAGGGGGAAGGAATTTTTGGGGATCGGGGAGTGTTTATGGATAAAGTGTGTGATTGTATGGGCTTTGCTTAGCAGGCTGAGAGATTGAATTGAGTCTGTGAACTAGAATGTGCCCTGATGCTTCTTTTTACTTTTTCTGGTCTCTTGAGATCTTTGTGTGAGTTGAGGCGAAGGGAAAAAGGAAGGCACAAAGGTTGACCTCAAGGGATATGCAGAGGTTTATGCTAACCTTGATAATATGATCAGCTGTGATATATGTGGTATTGTACCTATGTATGAGACACAGCAGAGTTGTTCTGTTTGCACTGACTTTAAAACAAAACAAACACTCTCTAGCTTGGACAGTAGTAGGAAATTTCACCTCTGCTATATAGTATTAAATATTGTCCTTTAATATAGTACTAACAGTGATTTGATTTTTTTCCTTTTCTGAACATAGATTTAGAAGTGTAGGGGGGAAGTATTGGATCATGACGTATTCTTTTCCTGTTTCAGCTGCTGCTCTGCAAGTAGGATGGGAAATGGTGAAGGATCTTCACTGCTGTCTGTGTTTTCATTACTTACTTGCATGTTTTTATACTCTTTATAGCAGAATTATCTTCATTATGAGCAACATTTTCAACCACCAGTAATGATTATGGTCTCATCTTCTCAAATGTTGTTTTCGTGCATTATTCATGATTAAATATACTTTCTATTCTGCTTTTGCTGTAGAATTTCTCAAATCTAGCCAGCAGGACTTAACAGTGTAATGCTGCTACTTTTTTTTTGTTTCTTTTGTCATTATTATCTTGTAAAACCTTGATTGCATAAAGATAATAAAGCTATTTGTTCAGTGATGGTGGTGGAAATATTAATCTGAAATTATTGCTTTTGTTTGAGTAGTTCTTAAAGTCACTTTTGTTTTAAATTGATTTGTTATTCATCCTTATGACTTTATATTTTAGCCAAGTTCACCCTCCACTGTTCATTGAAGAGGTTTTTTGGAGGAATTGTACTTGAGTGTGTTTAGCATTGTGTCAGCATTTCCACTGAAAAGTAATACTTGCTGCACAGAAATAGTGAGACAGTTGTAACTGTATTGAGAAACAGCAACGGAAAGAGATTCTAGAAGGTGAAACTTTTGCTTTATTGCATTAACACAGAGTATGAGTATAGGAAATCGCGCTTCTTTCCAAGAGGTAAGGAGGTACAGAAGTCGGAGAGAAGGAGTTAGTGTTCATATTATTCTAGTAATAACTGCGTTAATTAATGCGGTTGAAATATTTTTGCAGATAGGATTCGGGTTTCATATTTTAAAAAAGATGATTATCAATACCCTGAAGAGAGGGTATAATTATGGGGGAATGTACTTGGTATCCTTGGAAGGAAGAAAATAAATGTTAACGGTATATTCTTATTCTGTCTGTTCTGTGGTAGAATAGAGAACTTCTTATCCCAAATAAGAAGTAAAATTGCAGCAGAAATCATTTTCCAGAGATAGGGTTTTGTGTGTGCCTTTGTGCTTTTCTCATCCATAGCTAAGATAACAGGCATATTTTGTGTGCTAGTTAGTGATTTTCAACATAGTGGGAAAGTTACGGGTGGGAGGGAAGGAGTAGAAAGTTTGCTTTCTTGTTTTGAGCGTGTTGTTTCAAGACTTCAATCAAAAATGGATTCTTTCACCGTATGATCCAATGTTCCTCAGAAATTTTACAGAGAATATAGATTAATGAGTGCAGGATAACTTAGTGAAGTGTGTGCCCTCAGGTTGAAGAGGGGAATTGGACTTGCATATGTTGTGAAAATCATATGCAACTAAATTTAGCTCATACTAGCAGATTAGACTTATTTTGAAGATTGTTTGTGGGATACTTCCAACCTTGTATGAAAAAGGGCATGGGAAGATTTTTTGATTTCTATTTGGGCCCTTGCATCTTCTTTTCTCCTTTCTCCCTCCTCCCTCCCCCAAGCAAAAAAGCAGCTGAACAGAAGAGAAATTATTTCTCTGCCTACACTTGCATCTTAGTAGTCTGATTTTAGCACCATGTCGTCATGCTGGAAGATTAATTGGCATATGCTGGGTTTTGTTTTTAGCCTCCTCCAGTTTTATACAGTAGCTAATGCTTCTCCCATAGATCTTAGATTTAACTGTGAAAGCTTAGCCTGTTATCCAAAACAACTTCTTTCCTGTTCTCTTGAAATGTAACAGCATTCGAAACCACTGTTTATTGTGCGCAATACGTATTTTCTGTGTTTGATACTAACACTGCTGGATGAAAAAAAGGAATGGATGGCTTAATATTTATCTGATAGCCCTTTAGAGTCTTTATTAACCCTTTTTGCAGGTAGTGCTCTGATTGCAGTTCACAAAAACACAGTGTCGATTTGACCTCTTCAGCTATCGTTTTCAGAAATGGTGTTTTTCACCTCTACTGTTGGGGAAGGTGAACACTAACGTAGGATGCATCATGAATCTTGCTTTGATTTAGTTGGAAAAGTAATGATTGCTTTCCCTTTTGAGGAAAAAACCCAAACCTGATACTATAATTGCATGTCACATCTGTAGCTGAAAAGAAAAAAAATACTTGTACCCTGATGCTCTCCCATATTTCAAAGCATATAATTTCTTCTCATAAAAGATGATTTCTCTCCCTGCAAATTTTGCCCTGCATGTGGTGTACTGCTGCCTTTCTATCGCAAGCTAAACAAATACTTGCTAGTTGAAATATATTTTAAGGATTCTGACTTTTTATAATCCTATGGAGTAGGTGACCATAATCTATTCAAATGCAGGGAATGTACCTTGGATTTCCAAGCAGTAAAATAAAGTGGTTTACTTGCTGTTCTGAAGCTTTTAAAGATATTTAGAGAATTACTTTTCAACACTGCACTTCATAAAGCTGTTGGTATTTCTTCTTTGACAGCCTGTGCCCTTAGGTGTTGAATGCAGATTTTTGGCGCGTAGATTGCAAGAGGATTTATATGACACTTTTTTTAAGAAGGTCACTAATGAATGCTGAATTGCCGCTTTTAGAGGTGATTGTCCCAGATGCTTTTAAAGCTTGTCTTTTGTCTTTGGAGTGCCTTATTTTGCAACAGAACCACTGGAGATTGCGTTAAGTTTGTTCAGAGCTGTATCCCCTGGAAACATATTGGCAAGCATGATTTAGCACTGCTTGTCTTAATCCTGTACATTCCTGACCATGGCAAGGCTACACATTCAATAAACTTTATTCCATGCTGTACTTTCAGCATTTATAGTTTGTAAAGCAAAAGGCATTAAAAAGACACATGGAAAATGAGCTTTTTTTATTTTTCTTTTTTGTAGGTACACCCTTTTAAACTCTCAAAAAGAGACTATTACATAATATGAAACTACAGTTTCTGAAGTATCTTGAGAATCAGTCTGAAATGTGAAAAATGCATAAAGTGACACAACTTTTTTCAGCACCCTTGGGTTCTAGGAGTACTCGGGCAGTTTGTGCCAGCAGTAGATATGTACATAATTGGTGTGCAGATAAGCTGCTTTTAACTTATTCCGGTGATTGCTTCATTTAGGCAATGAACCTCTTTATGACCAACTTTTCCTCACAAGGGCAAGCTTCTAAGGCAAATTAAAAAGCTTCCAAAATAATTGTAAGTTATTCAGTAGATCTCTAGGGATGAAGAGGACACTTAGACTTTAAAACCCCTAGAAAGAGTAATGGCTTCAGGCGGTTTTGCTGGCAGGAGGTTGTAAAGATTTCTGTCAATGTAAAATGGGTAGGATATGTTTTATGAGGGTCTAATTCTTACTTTTAAAACAAGACTAATGTGACTGGACTCTGACTGACTACAAGGCCTAGAATTCATTGAAGTTCGGCCTGTCCCACGCTGGGACGTGATTATGTCTCCAGCTAAAACCTTGCTTTTTTTTCAGGAAGGTGGACTAGGTATTTCAGTATTTCAGAAATAATTTCATGCAGCAGGGCTCTGCAGAAAACTGAAACTAATTCCAGTCCTTAGGGAATTCTCTAACACAGAGCTGGATGCTTTTGGGAAATAGTCGAGTGTAACTGAGTGTTATCACTTTGTTGTATTTTATGGTACTTACACTAGTATTTATGATGGTACTACCATAATATTATGACAAGTTGTCTCAATAGTTCTGAGAAGTAGGGGAATCACTCCTGTCTACAAAGAGAAAATGAGTCATGCAATAACTTGAGAAATTGCTTGTGATCTGTGGCAGTTCTTGTGGAGCAGGAGAGATAGTCGCTCCGTGGTGTCTGAGGGTTGCGGGCTGGGACTGCTGCAGCACTGAGGATATCTACAATGATATAAGCCACACGCTATGTGACTGTGAATGCAGCTGTCCTGTTTCTCATCTGATGTCTTAACCCCTAAGTTAGTTTTATTTTCCATGAAATAAAAAAAATGGATCAATAAAATAATTATGTTGTGGCATAAAATTCTGAGTTGGTGAAAGGAAATACAACAGAATTCTGTTCTTGAGATAGAATCTCTACTTTTAAAATTGTGATGAAGTGACTGGAGAAACAATGTCAGCTCGAGAAACAATGTCAGCTCATAACTCATCTAAAAAGCTATTTTAGGTGGTGGGGTTGGGTTAATTGTTTTATTTTTTTTAAATTACCAAAGTTTTATTAAATTACTAAAAATAAAAATATTTCTATTGTTACTCCTTTCATGGAAAATCATTGTAAATATTTCGGTGCCATCATCCTTCTCCATTTCTTCCTTATGCCAGTACTGGGCACTGCTAGGCTTTGAGAAAGAAGGGCCAGGGCAGAAGCAAGCAGGGAGCCCTGTTGACTGGGGTACAAGCACTTACAATAGAATCAGTGTAAAAAGCCAGTGCATAACATTGCTAAGTGTGTCCCCCCCAGATCTTGCAGTGTGAAATCAAACCATCACGTCTTCACTGTTTGCAGCTGTTGCTCAGATGCCAAAGCATTCTCTAAAGGATGTTTTCTTGCAGGAAATGCGGGTTTCTGCCCATGAACAATTGATTTCTCAAGAGTTTCAGTAAATAGACTTTTCTGAGAGAAACTTCCATTTTTATAACTGTTTTCCTTGTTATTTCAGGCCACCTTAGTTTTGGAAGAAGGAAAAGTTTGAGAGGCTTTTCAAGGATAGGAACCCCTTTGTTACAGAATTGCTGTGAGGGTGTATCAGGGAAGAGCTGCTGGTTTGTGAGTAGAACCTAGAACAGGTTTTGCAGCAGGTTACTAAACTCCTTAGCACAATCCATGGCCCCTTGCTGTGGTCTTTAAGTAAGAACTGTGTTTATATCAAAATGCACTTTGTTGTTTGAAGGGAGGAATCACATACTGTTTTCAGTATCGCCAGGCAGATTTGGAGCGTAGAGGCTTTAGACATCACATTAATGCATTTCAGATTGTTACTGTTAAATCTAGGTTTGTTCCCTATTGTTCCACCATCATAATTAGAGGGAAATAGGAGGGAAATTAGACCAAGTATCTGGAAATCTCTGTAAAATCCATTTTCTATATGGCAAGATTTTCCTGAAAGGAAGCATTACTGGAACCTTTAAGTTAATGTAATGCATGAATAGATTACCTTTTGGGGTTTCAGGGGTAGTATGCATCCATTTTCTTCTTTGTTACTACAAATCACTAAATGCAGTTGTATTTCTGGTTTTGATTGTTGCTTTGAGTTGTCTTTACTGGAATGTCAGTATTATGTATAAGAAGTATAAAGGGTAGTCTAACTCATGCTTTAATAAATTATAATTGCTTGTAATCCTTACAGAGAGAGTAAGCATCTTTGTTTTGAAATGCCTTACGGTTTTGTATATCAACAGTGGCTTTCAGTTCAAGTTAGCAATTCTACTGATACTAACTTCGTGCTAGCCAGAACCAAGCCTAATCTTTCAAAATCCTTGTTACACCAAACTGTTATGTGTTAGAATGGTTTATGTTCCACTTGACATCCCTTCTCTAATGGAAAAGCTGTTAGAGATTAAAATAAATTGTTTGGGATAGCGTGGATTATGTTTTACTTCGAATAATTATTTGCTCTCTTTGTATTTGCTCTCTGTGCTCCTGGTTGGGTGATACGTTAGAGGCCAAGGAGGAGCAGTGAGAATATGTTTATTCTCTGTTTGGACGTCATTCCATGAAGCTTGACTTGTATAAAACGCATAGTATGGAATCATCCTGCTACCCTGAGCTTAAAAAATAATCAGTCTTTGGCGCGTGATCAGTAGCTGAGCTACTTCCACAGCTGCAAGTCTGTTGGTCACCAGTGACAGCTCGACAGCAATTACCTGCATTGATTGCTCCTGCAAAAGCCTTATCAGTAGTATTAATGAAAGGAATCCTTTTGTTTCTGAAGTTACTTAATTTCTTGCAGCAGCAAGGGATAATTACTGGAAGTAGTTTATTTGCAGTGACACCTTCTCTAGCAGGGTCTGAGGTGGGGAAATCTGAGCTTGTCGTTTCTGGTTTAGAAATAATGCAATTTGACGTGGGTGTTGTGCAATATCAGAGCAAGGGAATCAGAGTGCTTCTGTGCTGAGGTGTCAGTAGGTCAGCGATAGTGCATTTCACTTAATCTCTTAATCATGAGGTAGCTAAAAAAGAGAATCTGATGGTTTTATGCCTCAGAATACTGAATAGTGTCACCTTGTCAAGAGCATTAACTTGCAATACTGTCAGACCTTTTAAAACTTTTTATGTATCAACAAGACTTTTTCTGTCTGGGCTCCAGCACCCATTAACTTGCAGTTGTAGCTGTGAGTGTTCAGCATAGCTGGCCATTTCAGGTTGGATACAGAAAATGCACAGCACATAATCAGCGAGCATGGCTGAAAAATTTTGTTGGCTCGGGGTCCTGTAAGAATTCTGCACTAGCTGCAGAGAAAGAATCCAGCTGGCCAGAATTGCATAACAGATTTGTTCTTTTTATGGGTTTTCATTTGGTGGCAGGAATGGTGGAGACTTGTGACAAAACCATTTTTGGCTGAAAAATTTAAATTCATTGTAACCCGAAGTGTTTGTGTAAATGTATCCTTTTGAAATTCTAATGAAAGGGGCCATTGGAAACTGCGTTTCCTGCTAGCTCAGCTTTGGCGTGGCACTTTCAGACAGCTTCTGTGACGAATGCTGTGATCACAGACCCAGGAGGCCTGTGGTCCTTCTTCCTTTGGAGACTTTAGAACAGGGCCAGGGCTCCCTGTTTCCCAGTACAACCTCACAAAGTTTGGGCTCTCAGCTGCTCTGGCTTTGCCGTGGCGTGCCTAGTGCTTACAGAAAGCCAGGTGTGTCCGAAAGCCCCAACCACTGCTGACTCTTACCGATCAAGCCTTGACTGTCATATTTTTCAAAAGTTATTTTCATTTCCTCTCCTGTGGGGAGTTTTGCAATGTCTGTTTTCTGTTTTTCAGAATTTCTTGCTGAATAAAATTCTCTGTTCCTACTTGTGTCCTTCATGGTGCAGGAAGCCCTCAGGTGCTGGACTCAGAGCAGATTTAGCTGAGTCTTAAGCAGAGCAAAAAGTTGAAATAACCTATTACTCAGTCCCACGTGCAGCTTTGTCATGGGTGGAAGGATGGGTGGAGCAAGAGCGAGGCTTCCTGGGCAGGCTGGCCTCTCAGGCGAGTGCCATGACGTGCACGTGCCTTCATCGGGGCTGCTCTTGGCAGGGAATCACCATGATGTTACCTGAGTGTTTGCAGGTTGCGCCACTTAAGTGTATATAAAAGTAGCGTTAATCCCAGTTACCCTAGATTCATTATTTTGCAAGTGGTTTAACTTCATTAATAGGTTTTGAAGCCATAGTTTAGTATCATGTTATGGACTAGAGTTGTTATGTGCCCAGCAAATGACATTTTACCACATATAAATTAGGTTCAGAGAAGTAAAGCCATTTGTGTTTGTGCAGAGCCACTCTTCTATCCTGGAGCGACACGTTTCTGTAATTTTTTGTACGTGTAAGCTATCCCAACGCTCACCTGCTTAGGGCGTCCAGCACCTTCTGCTATTTTTACTTTATTTTGCATCAGGCTCGGGGTAGCTGAGGAAGCTTCACTGCTCTGAATATTTTACGTTGTTACTGGAAAAGTCCCACCTGGAAAGTGCTTATTTAATGATTTTCATTTGGTTTTTTTTTTTCTAATAAAGAGACAGACAAGGGTGAAAGTGGCCTGCTTTGGCTAATGCAAGCAACTGATAAAAATGATAGCTTTTATGAAAAGTTTTACGGTTATATGAACACTTTTAAACTTCTAGGTATTTCAGTACTTCAGAAATTAAGAAGTTTGGGTTTTTTTAGCATCTGCAGTAATATTTTTATGTAGTGTGTAGCTTCATTTACGTGAAGATACTGTATAGTCCTGTTTCATTCAGGTTTTGACATAGAGGAACAGGCACAGAAACGCGCAACAGCGCAGGAACCAAATACATATGCCTGGCTGTAGAATTCAGGTAGTGAAAGCAATTCGAGTGCAGTTGTTGATTTGAACAGGAATTGCAAAGTGTACAGAGGTATGTAGAGATAGTCAGTTTAATACGTAGGCTTTCATTTCTTTTTTAAATTATGCCACTATCAGTCTGTTAATTTCTTTCATAGTACGTGTTGCAGAGCTTATAATTCTGTTTGTGACTGTGTTTTCTCTCAATGTTTTACTAAATCTTTATTGTATTTTGGCAAATTGGAGTTTACTAGTTTCTCCACAGTGATCACAGAAAGCCTTGAATATTAGACCTAGTTACGCTTTTTGATAAAGAGCAAAGAGTCTGATGGAAGTAAAAATTAATATGTGTTCTGAACATCACTGATGCTTACCTTGGAAATACCTTTCCTGGTCAATCAGCCTTTTTCTTGCCTTTTTTTAGGTTGGGTTTTTTTGTTGTTTAAAAGCCTTGCTGACTTCAGTTAAGTGAGTTTGAAAAGTGTTTTAAAAATTGACCTGTATTTTGAAGAAAGGAGTGTGTTTTTTCTTTAAATTACTATGGTTCTATTTTGTCCATCTAGCAATTCCATGTCAGTTTTCATTTCACCTGTAAAATTGAGAGTGTACACATCTCTACTGCTGAAGTAACATCTAAGTTTTAACTCAGGGAAAAAAAAAAACAGATTATTATAAATCTATGAAGCATGCTCATAAAATTGGAAGTTCTTTCAGAAATTTTGGTATGTAGTCTCTCTTAGAACTGCTGTTAGCTTTACAGTGTAGAGCATCTCTATACTGCAAGTTCACATATGTGTAACTTCCAAATGTCTTATAAGAAAAGGAATAATTATGTAATAAGTGGAAACATTAAGGGCTTTTTTCTTTAAATTTTGTGATGCTGTCTTGATGATCTGATACCCTACAGCAGTGGAACAGTTATGCTCATTTAGAAAAATGACTTTTTGTTAAGCTAGCTCTTTAGAGTTTAATATTACTTCAAGGTATATCTGATCTGTAAAGTCAGCTTCAACCCTTATGCCTTGTTTTAAGTACATCTCAAGGAACCTAGAGATGAAGCAAAAGCGTTGAATGCTTGACATTTTTTTAATAGTATAATAAAGCTTTCCTTTTCCTTTAGAACTACTTAACTGCTTTACTATTTGCATAGCATATTGACTCTAAAAAAAAACCCCAAACTAAAACAAACCAAAAAAACAAACCAAAGCCAACAAAACCCAAAGCAAACCCACTGCTTTTTAAGGCAAAATAACCTTTGGCAGAAGTCCAAACAGGAATCTGTTATTGCTGAGGAGAGAGGATGCAGCTCTGACTGAAGTGTCCTTCTGGCAGACCCTTAAGGATGAAAGCAAAAAACTAATTTGTTTCTGCAGAACTTTTGTACTGTCCCATACGGCTTTTTCCGTGGCATTACCAAACCCTTCCAGCCATGTGTCTCCCTGTGCAGAAGCTGAAGACAGCCCGTGGGTTTGCCCTGCTGAGGTTCTCCAGGTGGTGCAGTAGCATCCAGGCGTGTCGTGCTTCGCCACCTCCTCGGCCCGCTGCAGCAGCGCTCTGCGCCCCGGCTTCCGCACAGCCTCTGCGAACCTTCCCGACACGCAGAGGCTGGTGGGAGCAAGGGGGGGCACGGCCTGGCTTTTCCACTTGCCTCGCTGCAGCAGCGAAGTTGGTGATGTCAGGAGGGCCTGGCTCACGTTTGTCACCACGGCAAAATTCAAACTGCAGCCTTTTCAGCCAGCTCTGTGCCTGTGAACAGCTGAGGTGGTGTTCACTGTACGCTGGCAGCAGTTTAGCAGCGGGGATGTTGATTACTGAGAGATTTGGCTTGTGTTACTACGCTATTTCATTCTACTTTTGAAGTCAGTTATTTGAATTGTCACACAGCTGTGGAGGAGCCAGAGGCCACTTGGAATCAGCCCTGCTGGAAATAGGTCATTTAGCTCATGTAAGCCTTAACTCCGTGGCTTGGAGAAGACAGGAACCACCAGTTGTCATTTTTCATGGAGGATTCGGTGATCTCATAATCCATGTGAGAGAGGAAGGCAAACTACTTTGCCTGGGCACTGGGAAAAATACAAAAACTGAAAGACTGCAAGTTTGCTTTCCCCCTGCTCCTTCGCTGTGGTTGTCTTGCTCTGAAGGTTTCTTTGCTACAGCCATTTCTTGCCTGGTGTTCCTTCTCCCAGACATCATCATGATAGTCCGTGTGAATGGTGAAGGTCACCTACCTTATGAACTCATTTGGATCCAATTATTATAGAGGTGGGATCAGACATCATATTATTTCTAGTATGGACATACAAAATCTTTTGCCCTTTGACAGTTTCTGTCTCTCTAAAACACTGGGCATGTGTTTTTGCGGACACATGACCTTTTCGAGTTTTCCGTCTCTGTATTCCTTTGCTTGTTGGTGGCTACAGGCACTACTTTGTGATTTGGGCTTGAACTACTTAACTCAGTCTGGTGATCTTTTAGATACTTAATTTTTGTAGTAGTATTTATTAAAAATGTGCGCAGATTTCCAAACTCATCAGAAAGAGATACACTAAAGAACCTAGCAGCATTTTCCCCTGTCATTTCACTGAGGGGCTTACAGCCCTTGTAATTTGCTCCTTGTGAAGATGCCCCAGAAAAATACCTCATTTCCATTATGCAGGACCAAGTAATTTCACATTGCAGCATAGATTTTTTTTGTTAAGGGTAACAGTGTGTAGGGCTCACTAGGATTACACAGCCTGTTAGCTACTGAAACCGTTTAGTAAGCCTTGTACGTAAATAAAAGACCTTAATTTAGATTTATTGTCTTTACGGTATAAGCTATATTAGGTTATGTTGCTTTTTTGGAGGTAGGGTAAGTCAGTTCATCTTTCCATATAACAGGAATTCCTGGAAGGTACTGTACTTTGTCATAAAACTACATAATTGGGTTTTTCCCTTCTCTATCCAGTTTACTTCGGGGCAGATTCCCATTAAAGAAAAAGGGTGTTCAGTTTGCATAGTCCTTGTGACATATGCGTATTTTGTAATTTACTGCTAAAGTCTGCATTAGTACCAATCTACAGGTTACTCTTCCCTGTGTTTTAACTAGCTACTTAGGTATGGAAAAGCTTTATATGCCACCATCCTCCAGCCATATGGCTCTTCTTGAAGCATTACCTTTAGTAAGCCTTCCCAGATGAAGTGTAGCCAGGTAAGGTGATATGTACTGTCAGCTAGATCTAGGCAATGGAAAGGATTAAAAGCACACTAATAGGCTAAAATATTGTTGGCAATGTCTGTTCCCTTTTATTTCTGGGTCAGATCAGTTCTACAGTAACTGCAAATGACAGGCTGATTTAAAAAATAATTAGTTGTTACTTCGGTGGTGTTAGAGGTTTGCTTGGCTCTCTGTGCATCAGTGGGGTCAGCCTGCTCCCTAGCAGATAGGCACTACAGCGGTTTTGGGTAGCGATGCCGCTCTGCTTTTGTGTGATACAGAAAATAGCTAATGGAAAAAGGTAAAAGTACTTAATTTTAGTAAGTCTAACAGCTATTGCTATTAGAATAGAATGAAAGCAGTTTGAATGTAAATTGTTCCCTTCCAAACTGGCTCTGTCGCAGGCTGGAATCTGACAGGCAGAAAGCCTAATTGATATCTAAGCAAATATGATCCAAAGTGTTCAATCCACAAAAATACCTTCCTCTAGCAGTCTTCCTTCACTCCTGCTGTTTACATTAATGCACTTTTTCTTCAAAACACTGCCATTTTTATTTAGCCTAGAAGTATGTTTAATATTTTCCCTCAAATAGCAGGGGGTTGGTTGTTCCGTGCTAGTAATCCCATCGCATTTCCGTTTAATTTTCCTAGTGTTTGTGTAACATGGCAGCCAAGGTATTCTTGTGACGTTTAGAATGAACAAGAATTCAGATATGCTTTAGGGCATTGATTTTTTTGTTTGTTTGAGCTTCTTCACTACATTTTCTGTGCTTTTGAAAGAGAAGAAGTATCAGTGTTTGAGAAACAGCACAGTACTGCTTTTCTCAGAGGGAGGCACTGTTTGAAAAAAATGAAATCAGTTGCAGCAGTGATAGTTATCTCGTTCATGGACAAGAGCTGTTCTTCCACAGAAATCACTCCCATCTATGTAGAAAATCATCTAAGGCCTTTGTACTGTTCAGCACAGCATATCTTCATCCAGCAAGTGAGTTATTTTTTCCTGCTGTCAAATTATTTTGGCTTGAGTGTAGCTGATCAAACTTCACTGGGACTGCAGCTGCGTGACGGTTGCTGTGGTTAGATGTACGGTGCTTATAGAGAGGAAGCTTCTGTCAAGCTTGGAAGAGAAAGGCTTCTGACAGTAATAGTAGCATACAGTTCAGGAATGATGGTGCCGGAGTAACAGACGGGCAATTTTCAAAAATTTCATTTTGGCCCTTATCCCCAGGAAAAGTGTGAAGGAAAAAAATTTCTTTCCACCCACCGAGTGTTGCATCATGGTAGCACAGTTTGTCAGCACAGCAGCAAACTCTTCATGTAATCCTACTGGAACTACGGTGGTTGTCATGGCAAGAAATGCCAATAGCGTGACCCTTGTGACATAACCTTCTAAAGCCGTTACAAGGTGCTAGTAATGAAGTCATCCAAAGCAGATATTTGGCTATATGCTTGCATTTTTGTTTGAATTAACCCATTCATTAAAGTTAGAGATAAATAAAAAGTAATTATCCCATCTGAAAGTTAAGAAAGCTTTTACATTGGTGTTTTTTTGGTGTTACATTTTTTGTTTGGCCATTAATTCAGGGCCATTAATGGGTGTAAGGCAAAACCTGGATTATTTCCTCACCCACATATTTCTTGAGATCAATCACTGCGTCTTTGTTCATGGCATAGATTGTGTTCTGCCAAGTCTGGGTAGAGACTGGGTCATACCAGTCACTGGATAATAAAGCCACTTCCACTGCCTTTAGCTAAAATTTTAACAGTATAGGTGTTTATGATTTGAATCTCCTATTTCTCCTCCATTTGAGTGTGTAACTTTTCAATCCTTTCCTTACCCCATTCCACTGCCCCCTTTCTTCTTCTCTCCTTTCTTCTTCGTATTAGTAGGATTTGGCAGAGCTCCAGAAGATTCAGCTTGCTGGGACTGAGGTTACAGGTCAAATGTATGAATCAGGTACTTAAAAGCTGGCATGACGTGCTCCAGGGTGATGCCTGCAATATCCCAGGAAGATGTGACAAGTCAGAGAGGCATTTTGTGAGTGGAGGATCATTAGCTGTTGTTCTCTAGGCATTGGACTGTCTCCTTGCTAGTTGTATTCTGCCCTGTCGTGCAGGTTTGTCGGCTTCTCTCACCAGGAGCACCAGTGCGGATACGGTCTTATCTCAGGAAACTGTTTCAGACCTCATTTCATCTAACGCCGACTTTCGCTCTGTGCCCCAAGATGGTGCTGTGATGACTATGAACTGGGGGAAGGTGGAAAGAGGGGGGAAAATATCTCCAGATTTTGCACAACTAGAGAGAAAAAGAATTTGACAGATAGTTCTTAATTCCTAGGGTTTCCTATCCTATAATAATTATTTCTTCCTTTGTATTCATTTTAAAGGGAAGAAGATGAGCGCTAAGTTAGCAGTTGCTGCTAAAACTTGAGGAAAAACTAGCAGTAGCTTGATGAAGGATTTTGTTTTGGAAACAAATTACACCAATTCCACACCCCCACCAAGTTAATCCTATGCTGAGGTTACTTAGACAGTAATTCTAATAAAGTTAGAATTTTGAGTCATTTCCATAAGTTAAATATATTTAAAAGCATATACATATTTAATTTATGTAATTAATACTGGTACTAAATTCTCCTTTCTTGAGCTTGTCTGTTGAGTGTTTAATAGAGCGGCTTTTCCCGTGTGTTAAGTGAGATTACAACTGGGTCCGGCGCGTTTGCTTTGATATTTGATGGAACAAAATTCTCTGGCAAATGCCTTTGGCTTCCAGGTGTGTCAGTGTTGAAACCTTGCAGGAAAAATGCCCCTTCTGTATGCTAGCAAAAGCTCTATCTTTAGAGCTTGTTACTGTTGGCATGTTTGTGAAGCCAGAGAAAAGGAACTAGGTGCTACATATCATTAAGCATTGTGGAAGAATGTTTGATTGATACTATATTAAAATCTTAGCTGCTAAAGCCTTCACGAAATGACACTGGTCTGAAACATGGACACTCACAAGTCCATGGGGC
>NW_010228641.1:0-1485 GCF_000690775.1 Eurypyga helias
ATTCTGTGATTCTATGATCTTATGTGCTCCTTCTGAGCTATGTTTAAAATCAGAATGTTCAGATTTGTATTTTTTATTAAATTCTCATGCTGAGATGGAATTGTGTCTCCTGAAGATTTCTTTGAAATGCTTTCTGCTTATTTGCTTTGCTGCTCCACTTCAGTATTGAGTATTTACTGACCCCCTCCCCTGTTGTTGTTATATTGGACTTTCCGTGCGAAGTGTTGTTTGGTAAGGGGCGGTTTGGTAAAGCAATAGCTTAAGTTGTAACTACGTTTTGGTTTTTCACTTCTCCATTGCTTTTTATACATTTGTGTCCTTTCTTTACTTTTTCCACTCTTCCTTGGCCTCTGGGATTAAGAATCTTTTCTGTTAGTGCTTTTCTGGTTTAGATAAAATGCTTGTTTAGTTTGTGCAATTTTTATCTTATGAAGATAGGAACCCAGTTATCACAACTGCAGCTTCAGTGTTATTTTTACCTGTATTTGTACTACTTTCCAGTTTGGACTGCCATTCATAACTGCCTCAGATGTATTCCAGATTTTCCTTTGCAACTTTTCACAAGTAATCTTTATCCCATTTTGTGACTGATTGTTCATTGCTTCTTTCTGTTTATAGTTGATTTGCCTTCTTTTTATCTTCAGTATGGCAATGGAAACATTGTGGGTGCTGCTGTCATCTGTTCTTATGCCCTTGATCTGGGCAGGTGATCTGCCTTGCTCGCTGCTGACTGTGTGACCAGACTTGTTTTTTGACACTTCTCATTATTCTGTGTTTTCTGAATGCACATTGTTGAAGTAGTGCCTCCAAGGATTAAGTTGGCCACCAAGCACAAATGAAAATGAGCAATTTTCTCCATTTTTTTCTCATGATACTCTACTCTTATTTGCCTTTTTTCCTTTTGGTTGTCAGATCTTTAATACTGATGTCTTCTATTGAAAGGAGTAACGTTCATATTTTGATATTCTGAGAGTCACATTTTGGAGGCAGCTGTACAAACCATTTGTTATGGTTCTTCTATCGCAGCACAGTTCTGTGTGATTGACAGTTTCATGAGTCTGATGAAAAAGATGTGATGGTTGATAGATTTTGAACAGATAAATGTTGTTCCTCAGAGATTCCGTATCATAAACATTATTCCTGTTGATTTTATATCTTCCCTTTAGCTGGAGCAGGTGAGCCATATTTTCCCTTTGCTTCCAACCCTTCTGTTGCACATAGTGACTTGCTCTCACCGGTGGGTAGGAATGCAAGGTTATAATTGACCATGTCTCTCACGATCCAAAGAGCTTTAATGTCAAAACCACAGGTCTCGCATTTCAAGAAGCAATACTCATGTGCTGTCTTGCTGCTAGACTTGCTTTATGAGTGGCCTAGTGTGGTTCTGACAAGTGTTTTTGAGCCACCTAGAACTTCTTTTTTTGGTCTTACTTGAAAGAACTGTTGCCATTTTTATAGTGTATGTAGCTAGCCTTCAAGCACAAG
>NW_010228642.1:0-1561 GCF_000690775.1 Eurypyga helias
TTTATACTTTATAAAAGTATAAAATTTTACCAACCTATACAGCTGAAGAATCATTGTCTCCAGAAAAAAAAAAAGGGCCAAAATTCTCCAAAGTACACCCCATTTGACTACTATATAGTAGTTTCACATGACAGACTTACATTCTCACTTTGAGGGACAGTGATTATTTTACCTTCATCTCCTCAAAAAGAGGAAATGCCACCATAACGTTACATTCCTAAATTTTCCCAGCTGTAAAACTGGTGGGAAGAACGTTCTTGGTATTTCAGGGCTGGAATATGACATTGTTGCAATACAGACTGTGTATTTCACTGTGTTATGATCAACTCTATCCAATCCGGAAAAAGAGTATCCAGTTCTCTTTTGAATTTAAGTTCTCTTCAATCTACAAAAACAATCCAGATTAATAACCAGAGCTCCTCACCTACCACTCCTGAACTAAAGGCAGTACTACAAACCCATGTATCTCATCCTGATAGCTGAGAGGAAAACTTGAAAATACATGCACAATTCATCTAGTCCATATACTTTGAAGTAGTGTGGAATATGAAAAATGACTCTGCTTTACATATAATTTGTTCTACTTTCATTATTAGTTGTGTGATGGGTTAAAATAGAGTACTGAATGAACAGAAGGATGTGTAAAAGGGGAAGGTGGGTGAAGGGGGACTGTGTATATGTGGATGGATGAATGATGAGAAGAGAAGCACTTGAGTTTGTAAAGAATGGAGACAAAATTGATACTGAAATTGTCTTCGGTGCTTCATATAGACACTAAAAGAGTGAAACTGGCATTTCAACATTTCATAGAGAGATAAAAAAAGCTGTCTGTATTGCACTCACTCCTATTATTTAAGGTTTCTTATGACTTCACTGGTTCTGAAAGCCTCCCGTTTGTTCTTGATTTGACTGCTGACCAATACCGGTGATTTCATTACAGAGAGCAGAGAGTGGAGGCTGCAGCCTTGTGCCTATAATGTTACAAGGCCATCAAGCATTGTTGTAGATGCAGCGAGCATACTCATTTTCGGTGCCTGATGCTGCAAAATGATGAGCATACTGGGGAGGTGCTGCGTGTTCTGCAGGAAATTGCAAGGGTTCAGTATCATTTAGGCTATTTGCCCCTAGGATGCTTTTCGGCCACCTCTGCTTTACTCCCAAATGACACAGACATACCAACAAGGAAGGGAAGTAAGCCAAGAAGCTTCATGATCAACAGTCTGCAAAGTCAGGGTCCGTTCACTCTGGGATTTGGTTTTGCACTTTTACATCATTTCAGCATATACTGGTGAAGTAGCCATTATAGGCAGCCAATTACACAAATAATCACAATCAGTTAAAACATATGAAGTGTGCCCATGCCAGGCAAAAAAAAAAAAGCAGCCTAGAGAAGCAGGGACAGGTAACCTGGGAGGATTACAGGGAAGTTGTCCGAGAGGTCAGAGATCAGATTAGGAATGCAAAACCTTGACAGAATTGAACCTGGCCAGGGACATCAAGGCCAACAAGAAGGGTTTCTATAGGCACATAGGGGATCAAAAAGAAGATCAGAGAAAATGTG
>NW_010228643.1:0-1653 GCF_000690775.1 Eurypyga helias
ACTCTCCCCTCCGAGCGGGCCGGCCCCGGGCTCCCGCAGCCCCCGGCGCTCCGCTGTTTACCCAAAAGCCGGGTGAGGAGGAGATGTAGTCCTTAGCAGCACCCGTGCGATTGCTCGTTGCTCACTAAGCTCTATGGGCCTGAAAAGCGCTTTTTCATTTTTATATATTTTAAGTTTTGTCCATCGGGGCTTTTTTTGCCTCCGCAGGGCAGGGGCTCCCCCCCACACCCCAGCCAAGGGATGGGGCTCCCTGTCACCCCGCTGATGCACAGACACTTCCGAGTGTCCCAGCTCCACTACCGGAGCCTCTCAGTTTGCATATAATGGGCCCTACCGCTAATTTCTCTTAATTTATGATGATGATAATAATGACCCTGGCTCGCGTCCCCACCACAGCTCTCCAGCATGACCGTACACAAACCCTGAAGGTTCTTCTTCTGACGGAGCATCTTCACCAGTCTCACCGAGTCTATTTAGCAAGAAGGGATAATTAACACCAGCAATGCTCCTTTCGGGGGTTATTTCCACTTCGGGCACTGAATTTCCCACCTCAAATCCTCGGCTTCTGGATTTCCCATGACAGAAATCCCCGCTTTTACTGCTTGTTCCTTTATAGCGCGCTATGGCAAAGCTGATGTACAAACGCAGCGGCCAACACAACGCCTTCAGGCTTTCCTCGGGACCCCCCCAGATACCAAACACCAATTCATATCCCCCCAGGATAAAAAGCCTGCTATCCCTTCCCTCTCTCCGAAGGGCCACTTGCTACCAGCCCGTTGGGGCAACCACCTTTAGAACCTCGGTACAGCCAAGGCGATTTGTTTTAACGTGTGTCAACTAGCAGAGACAAACGCTGGGCCTACTGCCAGCTTAAAAGAAATGTGTATTTTTACCACCGACTAAATACACACAACACAGCCAGGATTTTACTATGGTTGTCCAAGGTAAATTGTTGGGACAGGAAGAGGTTATCATCCACTCGTCGTATAAAACATGAAACGTGTCTGTGTAAGGACTCCAGTGTTTCTCAACATATATATATGTATGTTTTGTCCAATAAAAATAAGGTACCTTCTCCAAAACACCCAAACAGGAGCCAAAATCTTCTACTTCCAGCAATGCTTCTAAATTTCCTCCCAAGCTCCTCAGACTTGGATTTCTAAGTCACCTCCATACCTGTTAAAATGAAAAGTGAGTTACTGCCTACGCAGATGAGGGCAGGTGCTTACCAAATCCCTCACTCCGCGATCTTGTGCACGTTAAGAGGCAGCTTGAAGGCGTCCTGCTGCGGCACACGAGCACAGGCATCGCAAAGCTGCGGGGACAGGGGGCCAGGAGGGCACCCTACACCCCAACAGTGCTGGTGGAGGCCCTTCTGGGCAGCCAGAGATGCTCAGCCCTGTGCCGGGCCTGCCACCCCTCAAGGCCTGAGGGGCAGGAGGTGGGAGTCGGGGGAGAGCAGTGAGGCTGGTGATGGGCAGGACCCCCATGGCTAGCGGGAAGGAGCTGGTGGGGGTGTCAGGGGTCCCCTCAGTCCTGTTCCTCAGAGGGCAGTGATGCCAGTCACTTTCCCCCGGCCTCACAAGCAGGGATGAGGCTGCCCCTCATCTCCCCATGGCAGCACAGGGTGGCCCCTCACACTGCACGGCTGCC
>NW_010228644.1:0-11989 GCF_000690775.1 Eurypyga helias
TGATTCTATGATTCTATGATTGAGGGGAGGGGGGCAGGGAAAATAGTCTCTTCAGAATGCTGATTCTTTCTTTGTTTGTTTGGGGTTTTCTTTTACTGGCATAGTGGCATGGACACTAGAGAAGAAATCATTAAAGAAACACTATTTTATCACATTTTTTAGTGAAAATTATCTGTCACTTTGTTTAAGATTTGGGCTTTGCTATTGTGAGTAAATTACAGTTTGTTTGTATTAATTTGAATGTAATGAATCTGAACTTTTAACAAAATATGTTCTCAGCTTTACTGCAGAAATTTCAGGCCTTACTTAGATATTCTTGGGAAGCAAGAATTGAATGACTGCATAAGTTAGTTTTCAGGCAACTTACTCTCTTTTATTCAAAACAGAAAATAGCCACTTCTTTAAAATGTCTAATCATGCTTTTTATCTCCTGGATATCACGGAACACAATGGACAGTTTTATCTTGAAGGACTAAATCTAGTTCTCAGTGATGTAGGTGTAGTAGGCAGGGAGATGAACAGAATAGCTGTATTTTGTGAAGGGATCCATTTACTCAGAACTCCTGGTTTCCATTTTACCGACAACTTATTGTTAGTCTAATTAAAGTCTTAACTGTGTAACACAAATATGCAGTTACTATCTCAGTTATGATGACACTAACGTTTACAGGCCAAAATATCTAGATAATAAAATAAAATTTCAGTAGTAACATAGTTGAATTTGTTGTACAAAAATTACCCAAGTTTTCCACTCCTTTTCTCTGATGTTTTGTTCATCTTTCTGATGTAAATCTAGTATCTAACGTCAGTAGTCATCCTCAAAAAGGATGGGGTGAGGAAGAGCATTATAGAAAGATATGGGTGTCCTGAGTTCTTTGCATGGAAGAGTTTAAAAACGGTAGTGAGCATTTCTTTCTTCTCAGACTTGAGTCTGTCTTGGGATTATCTTTTGTATTTTCAAATACCGTCTCTTTATTTGATTTTTCTTCACTGGTTGCTGCCTGAAGTGTGACTGTCTCCACCCCTTTGCTGTTTGTTTAGGTTCTATGACAGCCTCCTCTAACTCCACTTCATATAAAATGGTAGTTACTCATCAGTTTTATGGATTTGTTAGACCTTTGCAATAAATAATACCCACAGGGAATAGTCACTTGACTGTTCACCTTTCTGTCAAAGCTAAACTTAGTTCTGGTCAAGACAGGACCCGAGATGCTGCATTGTCAAGTGAACAGAAATCCTGTGGCATTTTACTAGTAATGGAAAATCACTGCATGTGGTGGCATCATCACCACACTCTCAGTAAAAAGTCTGAAATATATTCCATGTGGACTCCCTTCACTGTGTGAATTTTGCCATTTCGGTTTTGTTCTGTTGTTTGGTTTGGGGTTTGAGGGGGTTTTTTACTGCTTGTTTGTTTGGTGCTTGTTTGTTTTAAATTAAATGAGTGAGACTACTTAATGAAAGAGAAGCTGGTTGGAAGCTTAACTCTGATCCTCTACCAGGTAGTTATAATAAATCTACACTATAATTTTTATTGTATTTAGATGAATGTTCCAAATCAGGTTGCATCAGGTTCTTTGTTGATAGCTTAGGAGTATCTGAGAGAAAAAGACTAATAAAAATTTAATCTTAGAAAAAATGAAAGTGAAGTGTAACTCGATATAGAATGCCAGAGGGAAACCGCCTAGCTTATACATGCTCCCATTTTTTAAAAGATGCAAGACATGATATTCTGCAGCCTTACTCAATGACTGTTTTTCCTTTTTAATTTTTCATTTAAGAGGAGTGAGGAAAAGAGAGGTTGCCAGAGGTGTATTGTGAAACTAAGCAGCTCACCAGTGGAACAGCCTGTCTTTCATATTTTTTTTTTCCTTTCCCAGCTCCTAACTGATGACAAAACAAACAAACCCAACACAACAATTTTCTATTTCCTTGGTCTAAAATACTTTCTCCCAGACTGTAAAAACATCTAGTTGTATTTATATACATGTCCTAACACCTGTTGCTCAAAATCCTCTGCTTAAGTAATATGGGTAACTTAATGAAAAATTTTTCTACAGTACTGTAAATATTTATGACTGAATGGCTTGTGTATTGTGGGTTCTTTTGGAGGTAGCTTGTTTAAACCCATAGGTAACTGTACCACATACCAGCAGATTCTGATCACATGATGAGCTATAAAAGCTAGGAAGTGGTTCAGCTGATAGATGGAAGAGCAAGTGATTGGCTTCAGAGTAGCAGGAAAAGGTCATTTGATCACAAATAGCTTATTTCTGAAGATATTTCCACGATATTACTTCTAAAGGAATTTTCTAGGATTGAGGCTTAGAAAAAAGTCAAAAAAGCAAATTTACCTTGCAAGTTTGATGTTATGAGTGCTCATCAATAAATATAGAAAACAAACACAATATTTAGCTGGAAACCACGACTAGCAAATTTTTGCTTTGTTCTTATGACTTTGAATGGATTTAAACTTTTAAACAATATTTACTGGTTTTTAACAGAGAAATATTTAAAAAACAAACAAACAACAAAAACAAAACCCAACAAAACCAAACAAAACCAAAACAAACAACAAAAACAAGCTTGTAGTCCCAGAGTATATGTATTAGGAGGTTTAAAAATTATCTTCAAATTGCCGTTTTGCATTAACTTTTTTGTAATGGAGGGTTGTAGCCATTGGAATTTCCCCCGTTTCTCTTTGATTCATTAAAATTCAAGAAGTTTTGGATTCAGAGAACTGACAGTTATTTATGTCCTCTGAGCAGAGAGGATAATAAGTCTTTTACTTCGAAAATCTAGGTGTTTGGTGCATTGAACTATTGTGGGTAGAAAAATGATGGTAATACTGTGATTTAGGTAACATTTGATGGACTCTGCCTGTTAAAATTTGCAGGTATGGATCACTATAGCACCATAAATTTTTGTACGGCAGTCTTAAATCTACATTTCCTGTTGACTTTTATGTTCTGGTTTTGTGAATAAGATGACTGTATAAGAATTTCTGTTGTTTCTTCCTGTTGTTCTGTGACAATTGTTGACAACAGACTTGTAGAACCGTTAAAGAAAAAGAATCATCATAGTTAGTTGTGTTATTTTTAACAGGAAAAGGGACTCATTTATACAATGTACGCAGCAGTAAACTTGATAGCAGTGTAATGCAATTTTCAGGGCATACTTCGTGCCTGGTAAGTAGAATTTCCTATTTGGTATTTTGTATCTGTGGAGACCTGCCCTTGTTTAAAAAAGGTCACATATAAATTCAGGAGGGTCTTAGCTTGAATCTAATCCACATGTAGACATGTTTCCTAAAATACAAGTAACCCAGGCATCTGCTTTTGACCCAGTTTAGGGACTTACTCAGATACTTCAGTTCAGGAAAAGAATGTTGGTAGCATCAGTTTCTTACATTCTTTTTTGCAAATTTGTTGATAGACAATCACACAGAGTACAAAATTTTCCAGCTTCCCCATATTTGTTGGTCTTGTTGACACATCTGTTACTGAGGTTGAAAATAGCCCTGGGAGTTAAAATAAATAGTTGCTGAAAATAATTAAATATAGTTTGAAGAAAAGTTTCAGTGCCTTAAGAGCAGTAAACTGTATGATATTATAAGGTTTTTATTTACTGCATCTACCAAACTGGCCATCAATAGGTATGGAAGTTTTTGAAGCATGTTGTAATGTAAGCCTTTTATACTTGTCCTGGAGAATTTTCAAGCACTGTGAGAGTACTGCACGTAAGTTATATCAATAAATAGACTATTTGCAGTCCTTTTTTTTCCAGTACTCTAAAAATTCACTATTCTTTATTTGCTCCTCACCAAGTATGAAAGCAATGATAGTCCTCAAGAGGAGACATTGGTGGGACATCAAAGTAATATTCACCATAAATATCCACATGACATCAACGTGACATCATTTTCTGTGTGCAATTCTGAAAGACAGAACTGTATCGCAGAGGTGTCTTCAAACATATGTCTTCAAGTTATGTGAAGTTTAAGAAGACTCCTAGTTGATCTCTATGATACACCTCTGCCTCCCCCCCCATAATGATTTTACGGCTTCTTACAGCTGATGCATGTTGAATATCATTGCTTGTCAATCATTAATGAGGTGGTCATTTAGAAAAGAAGTCCTAGATTAAGTCTTAACAACGAATAAGTTCTGCTTACACATATTTCTGTAAAAGTTAATGAATGGCCTAGAGAATCAACAGACAGTGTTTGCTCTATCTAAAGCACATAATTCATTCAGTGCAACTTCATCTTTCAGAATACTTTGAATTCTGGAGATTAAAAGTCTGGATCTCATAGAATTGATTGCAAAGTCAAATTTAACTCTTCTCAAATTTGTCTATGAATTCAAAGGGCATAAGAGAGACAGAATATAAAATATTTAATTGTTCAGAATTGATCTTAATCAGTAATAATTAATAACCAACATTAGTATATTAGATGAGTGGTTCTAAATAATTTGCATTGTTTCCTGTATCTACAGTAGCTCCAAGATAATCCGAATAAGGATTTAAAACAATATCCACACCACTAAAACTTATCTTTATGTTTAGCCCTCTGTGCTTTAGGGATGCCAGTTTTAATTTACATTTACACAATCTGGCAACTGCAGCTGAAAAACCATTCAAAGGTGAGAAATTACAAAGAAGAGATGACTATGAATGCAATAGGAATAAAACTGAAAAAAGATTTTTGGTTTGATTTAGTGTTGATATACTATAATGTAAGTCACACTGATAAACTCAGCAGGTGTCTGCAAGGTAGTGACTTTTTAAGCATTAAATCTCTGGTTGTGTAGGTAATTACAGCCTCTGCTACAGTTACTTTTATGATGAGGAAATTTCTTAATCTCTGTGATTCCTTTCTGAGTGCTGTTATAAAAAATGAAAGAAAAATAAGGTAGAAGAACAGAGGATTTTTTTGGTATGAATAACGGTCATGTGCATGTGTATCTTTATGTTCTACCAAAGTAAATAAGGAAGAAATGAGGAAAATAATTTCCATTTTAAGAACTTTAGTTGTATTAGTTTAGATGCAGTAAAGCTTCTATGTTCAGTTGTATTTCAGCATGATGTATTTCAAGACAACCAAAATTTTTGGTTTAAGTAATCCAAGTAACCCTGAATAATCTTTTAACAAGAATTAGCAGGGAGTGCACCACTAACTGAATAGGAAAGGTTCTAAAATTACTATATTTTGGTTTTCACCTAAGTTTTGCTTAGCAAGCCTCCACTGAGGAGGCATTTTCTTAAAATCTTGATTCTTAACTAAAATTTATTTGTAAAGATATTTCTTTATTTTCATTACTTTGACTTGAAAACAGAATTTACATACTCAAAGTAAAAATTATTGATAAAGCTGCAAATTTTTGGATCTTAACTCATAAGAATTATACTGAATTAATTGGGATTCTGCATATTGATCATGCTGAGAATATAAAAACTTTATCAAAGTGTAAAGATTGCAATGTAAACAAGAGGAAATAAAGCTGAAATATTGAGCAAACCTTTGGACTAGCATCAGTAAATTAACTCCATTTTTATTTATCCACATTCCAAACCTTATTTTGTTTCATATAAACCGTAAAACAACAAAATATATTCTGTGAACATTAAGGATATATTACTCATACTGAAAAATATTCTACACCTAAGTACAGCTGCTAAAATCAAAGAACAGGGAGAGAATATCAACTTTTATATAACAATAATTAAAACAAAATACAGGGAGGATGGTGACATCACCTCCTCATTATATTTAACTTGAAAGAAATTCTGAGACTCTTCACACATTTTCAGGTGCCATTCAGAGTACCTTACAACAAACTGTTTAACAGATTAGAAAAGTGAAAGATAATATTGTTAGAGTTGGGAAATCCTGAAGAATACTGCCATACTAACAGGTGGCTCAGTTAGTATGATCAGAAACAAGCTTTTTGACTATTACTAAGTAGCAGCAAAGCTACTGTTATTAGTTAACATAGCAACATTGCAAGAAGAGAAATGGTTCTATGTTATTCTACTGTTTCACCACCACCACTTATCTGTCCTAGGTGTATAAACTCCCTAGAACCTGGTACATTTGCATCACCTCAACAGTCTGCAGAAATTTTTAATATTCACTGCACATTAAATTGTCAACACAGTGTTTTCTTTCTTTTTTTGGTTTGCTTTGCCAGGTAATGACAGTAAGGATAAATGTATCTACGCTTTCCTTCACATAACTTTTGAACCTGTCAGTCAATAACAGTCAAATGATTAAATCAAATGAGAAATGCTACCCAATAACAGGATTCCTACAGGCTTTGTGAAAATTGTCCTGTCTGCAAGAGGAAAAGGACCCAAATTAGTTTTCTTTCCTGCTTCTCAGTGGATGTGGGTAAAGAAAACAGACAAAATTTGACTGATTTGTTATCTGTGGCAGCAGCTGACCAGCTGTCGATCGGTATTGCACGTAAATTCTGGATTAGTCACAGAATGTACTGTTTGTTATTCACTATGTGTCCTATGGAAGATAATAGCAGTTAAAGAGAGAGTAACACATAGGACAGCAGACTAATTCTACTATTCATCAATACATGTTTGGTCCCTAAAATAGCTGTGTTAAAAGAATAAATTATTTTAACAATCACGTTGGACCTTGAATAATGTAATCTGGTTTTATCTCCTCATTTTTTTCATGATAAAGTTTTCAATTAATCATAAAAATTTATTAATATGGAGCAGGTTTCTGTGCATTTGAAAGGGAGGGTCTGTAGGACATGAAATATAAAAACCATCATCATTTGGTTTACTGCATGACAGTTTGTGGAATTGAAGGTGCTCTGCCTAAGTGGATTACATAAGAATTACATCCATAACATTTGTTTTGCTGTAGACATCATGATTGAGAGGGAAGACATGAGTCCCTGGTTCCAAACCTCTTAATGTTTGTAGGAAGAAGGAAACATTTTATTCTGATACATCACTCAGTAATGCTTTGTTCTCCATCTCCCGCTCTTGGGTGAAGATTATTTGAGGAGCAAGATGCAGAAAACAGCTCTTACAAATGCCAAAGTTCTTTTTAACCTCAGTCAATTAGGTTTTAGATTTGGGTAGAATCAAGAAATAAATGTAATGTACTAAGACTCTGTTGGCAACGGATAGCAGCAGAATATCAACAGTTCCTTTATTTCATTGGTTACCATAGAAACAATCAAGTATCAGATGTTGCTGACAAAACTGCAGACTGCAGCAGCAATCACTAAGTTTGGAAGGACTGCGCTTTGTGCTTGAAAAGTAATGGCATTTTTTCTTGCATTTGTTTGTCTCTTCAATGGGACAAGCAGGGTTAAAAAAGGGAATGCTTGAAGTAAGTGTGTATTGTTGGGTATTCAGGCTCTGGCCCTGGAAGCATTAATGTTTCTATCTCACTTTTTCTGCTGGTACATATATGTCTGCATGTGGTCAGGTTTAATTCTAGAAGCTCAATGGAATATAATGGTGTAATACTGTTTATGTGAGAAGAAATGAAAATGAGATTTCATCATGATTCTCATGATTGATGAGATTTGTAAAATGGGAGGGAGTCCAATTACAAACCAGTGTTTCAGGCAAGAACACCACTGTGATTCACTATCACTGCTGACTCTTAATAAATTTGTTGAGTGGTGATTAAAATGTTTTTCTTTGACCTAAAATGACTTAGCAGTTTGAGTCCTAGCTAAATGACTCCTTCTGATAAGGAACCCCATTCCTCTTCTATATACAAGCTCTCAGTTCCTTGTTTTAAGAAGGAAAATTGTGATTTTGTGGTTTTATAATTCCCTCCATTTTCACCTTATTCAAAACAGGAGTCTTCTGTCATCTTCATAATACTTAAATCATTTTTTGTTCATGAAGGTAGGAAAAGAGAAAGAAGTATGTCAGGGATTAAGAAGATGTTGATGCTTTAGGAATGTTTTTTTTAAGAAGTTCCTCCTTAAAATTTTGACATTTTCTGTTTCATAACACGTTGTGGGGACAAGGTTTGCAAAATAGTAATGTACATACAGGTGACTTCGTGTACTATTCTAGATAGGAGTAAGACTTTCTTATTATTTTTCCTAGATAAGTAAAAATTTTTTTCTTAAATAAGTAATTTCTTAGATAAGTCAAAAAAGATAAAATAAACTAATTGTAATAAAAGATTTTGGAATTGTTTTCTGTAAGAAAGATTCCATGCAACAGTGCCAGCACATTTCTATGGTTTTGTCTGTGTTGGTTAGATATTATTAGAAATTATATGGTTGTATAGAGATTTTATTATTATGTTACCAGTCAAGCACAGCCACTTCAAAAAAAACATGAAATTCTACTACAGTGGTATTCCATGTGCAGATCGTCCAGAGTTCAGTGCAGCAATTCAATTGCATAGAGGTGGTACATGGGTACGATACAGTTAAAATTCTGTAGAACAGAGTTATCATTTTTCATAGCCTCAGTAATCCTTTTGTATGATTTATCTAACAGTCAGATAAGACCATACCAAGGTTTAACTTGTTTGGTCTGGGAAAAAAATGCTGATACATCAAAATGTCAAGGTAACTGATAACATTGAAGATAATAAACCTTTCCTTTATAGTAACATATGAAACCCCTGAACCCATCCCTTTCCAATGTAGATTTATAGTATAAAAGCTTTGTGCAGAAGTCAGGTATGATTCAAACACACAATTTTGGTCAAAGCCCCAGCTTGAAAACTGTAACATTAAATCTGTTACTGGTCTAAAATCCAGACTTCTTTAAAGTGTACTGTTTGTGAGGTCGTTCAAAACCAAAAATCTCTTAATACTTCCAAGCAGATTTATTTAGACAAAATTTAAATTTGCTTTAATTATTATTTTGAGACAATGTTAGCTTAAACAAATTAGGATATATAAATTAATTAAAGAAGTAATGTATGATAGCTTTAAGAATTGAAATGTCTTTGGAGAGCTCTAACAAAATATTTTAATAATTATTTACTAGTCTATATCAGTAGTAAAATCACAGTGTATACAATTGTAGTACATTTGTAACATTCTTATTTTAGAGTTGATTTTCTTTTGGATTGATCATATTTAAGAGAGCTGATACTCTAGTTCAGGAGTGTTACTTTCATACATTGAGAGAAAAAGTCATATTCCATATGTAGGGTTGTTTTGTTTTTCTCTTTCTGGATCTGTCTAAAATCTTTAAGGACTGTAAATATTCCATTAAAATAAAATATAAACGGTCAAATGCAGAAAGCACTATCAAGTCTTCATCTATGTAGACTTGCATCTGAAAGAGCAGAACATGTAATATACAAACATTCTTGAAAACTGCAAAGGGAGTAGGGGGCGGGGTAAGCTGAATTATCTTATCCACCACCTACTGGCAACATCAAGCTGTTCCTTGGAATAGTTTGCTTAGCCCACAGGCAGAAGTAGTGCCAGCAGTTCCCTCTCCACCTTTACTCTAGATAGAGATTTTTTGGGAAACCACTCTAAGCAATGCTAAGCAGAACATTGGAATTGCAGAGCAAGCAGACTGCTTGTGGGGAAATGACAATCTGGCTCTGCTTGGAGGAGTAACATCTCACTTTAGCAAGATTTATTGCAGCTTCAAGCTGAATCAAGTTTCTTGATAAAAAAAAAAAGAGGATGTGGTGGTCTTGATCAAAGCACTGTACTAATGATTAATTGATCTGTGCTGTATGTTCAGTTTTGTACAGACTTGAAGAAGACAGGTAGTAGTTCCTTGCTTCAGATTTTTCATCAATCAAAATAGATGATGCTTTCGTATTTGGTTAGTTACAATAATTATTTAGCACCAGAGAGAAACTTAAAATACTAATATCCAGTACTTTAACATACCTACATACTAGTACTTCGTCAGTGTGTCGTGGTTTTAGCCATGTGATTGGGCAAGTGGTTTGTTTGGCTTTTAAGCAATTCACCTGTGTGACACTTAAATGACTGTGAGGAGCTTTACCTTTCTTTTCTATGTGGATACACAGAAATGAACTTTACAGCTTGATTTTAGATATGCATCATCCATATACATAATTATATGAAAGCTGTTACCCTTTGAAAACTGCAAATTATATTAAAAACCTAATCAGCCACAAACATATACTTAACAAACCTTATGAAAGAATCTGTAATAAATATATATGTTCATAGGAGATAAATAAGAATTCTCTATAGTCACTGCATGATGAGCCATGTCTCCTTCTGTGTATCACCAAATATTTATAATTTTCCAGTTTTCGATGATACCCTTTTTACAGTGAATTTGTGTAGCTTGAATATCTTGAGAAAAGCCCAGGTGACTTAGCAGCAAAAAAGTATTTCTTTAATGAATAAACCCTTTAATTATATTCTTGTTCTGCTATATGCTCAAGATTGTAAAATTGCTGAAGAGGAGAGTAAGTAATTGAATAGCAATTTAAGTGTGAATTTATTAAATCAATTAGATTTACAAAAGTAATTTGAGACACGGTGCTGCTATATTGGGCACACGAAGTATATAAAAATTCAAAATAGATGTGTGTAAGTGTAGCACAGTTTCTAATGGGAATTTGTCTTGGTTATAATAGTAAAAATGATTGATTCTACATGTCTTGCAAAGCTTATTCTGTAAGTTATTCTTATCCTAATAGTACCTCAGAGGTAGGCCATTTCATTTCAGATTGCTGGGGAATTTCTAGGCCTAATAAAAGATTTCATAAACTGATAAAAATTTATAACAAATTCAAGTATTACTGTACTTTTCCACTAAAACAAAAAATACATTTTGTATTAACTAGTTTGATAAAGCTAGTAATTTCTCTACATTCTGACCTTCCACGTATACTATGTTAAAATTTTCTAATTTACTATGCAATATTTTATATAATACTTTACAGACTAAAGGAAAATTAATTTGTGCAATTTGGTGGGTCTGTGTACTGTAAGTAGACAAACAGAAGGAGATAAAATAGTACAAGGACTTACATGACCCGTAGCTACTTCAGCTGAACTTCCAGAATATCTTGACCACATTT
Organism: Eurypyga helias; assembly: GCF_000690775.1. Classification (NCBI taxonomy): domain Eukaryota; kingdom Metazoa; phylum Chordata; class Aves; order Eurypygiformes; family Eurypygidae; genus Eurypyga; species Eurypyga helias. Next base: position 11,045 of record NW_010228644.1, read on the forward strand.
CCTATCCCATGAGACTGTTTCACTGCTTCCTATCTGGAGATACACAAGAATTTTCAGATACAATTTTAGGACTTTTTTTCTCTCCACTTTCAAATGTCCTTTGACACCTGATAATTAAAACTCCAGTTACTACGGTTGTGTTCCTTTTTCTCCCCTTTATTTTACCTCCATCAGGTTGCTTGGATATTCAAGGTCCCCTTCCTCCTCTCTGGTCAATTAATATTTTAATTTCCAGTTTCTTTATATTAATTTTTCACTACTCTCCTTCGTCATCTGAATTAAGGAAGTTTTCTGTCTGAATAATGAAGTATCATAAAAATCAAAGAGTAAATTAATGTCTTCAAGATTAACCTGATAGATTGAACATTTATTTACCTAAAAGTGAGTTGAAAAATACGTAGTTTCAAATCATGAAAGTGAGTAGGTGAAATAATACTAAGACTATGCACAGTTAATTTTGTCCACAGAGGGTGGTCTCAGAATACTAGTATAAGAAAATCCATTTACTGTCTGGTTTTAAGGCAATAAAAGAGAAGTGTTTGTAGACTACCACTGTGTGTAGCAGCTTGCATACTTTTTCTATGGCCTCTTTCGGTATTAGGCAATCATTTATGGAAGTAAAGTAATAAAACTTCCAGTCTTAAAATATTACAACTCAATGAATGTGGAAATATCCTGAAATTCAGTTCCCTCTTTTGTAAGTTATGAAGTGTTGGAGAAGCTCATGAAAAAATGTAAGGAACTGGTTTGCTTTATTAAGTTCCCTGTACATTTTGCATTTATAATCACAAAAAAAAGAGAAATGTGAAGAATGGAAAACTGTTACAATTAAAATCTACATAATGTCTAATTGCTTGATGGAACAACCATAGCAAAAAGAAGACTTGACATTTCTTCTTGAACAGAGATATTCACATTCATCCACCAGTTGGGGGGGGGAGGGGG
>NW_010228645.1:0-1797 GCF_000690775.1 Eurypyga helias
CCACTCTGTGAATCTGTGAATGATACAACAGAAGTCACCAGGGCCAACTCTCGGCTGAGGCTTTACTCTTTCTGGAGGAACCTTCCCTGAAGATGTGATGTGCTGAGCTCTTCCAGGTAGAAACAAAGCTCTGCCTGCTTGAAGGAGCAGCTGGCCCAGCTTCTCTCCCTTCTCTCTACCCCCAAGAGCCTGAGGCTGTGGGGGACAAGGGCTGTTCTATGCACCTCCTGACTCCAAATACACCTGCACTGTCCATGCCACCACCATGGCTCTGATGACCTCTGCGTGGTTTGTCAGTACACCTTCTTCCTCATTTCCAGGGAGAAGGGGCTGCATGTTTGCACATTCGCAGGACTCTGCCCGTACCAGGATCCTGCCTATTGGGATCAGACTAGAAAAGCCTTCTGAAAGCAGCAGGTCAAATGCAAGACAGGCAGAACGAAAGCTGCCACATGCCTTTCAATGACCCCTTGCCAAGTTTAGTACAAGGAACATCTGCAGATAACGTCTTGGTTTCACAGCCTCAGAAATGCAACCAAAACTATTTCCGGCTTCATTGGTATCGACACGCACTGTGTCTCTGCAGTCCAATGAAGCCTGAAAAAGAAATAATTATTTCCAGTGCCGCTGGAAATGGGAATCTTATGGTACAGCATTTAAGAAACTGAAGAAAGTAGGGTGGAAATCGAGGACGTGAGACCATCTCCCAAGTCTCCTGCAGTCTGCCTATCTCCTGGTGAATATTTTTTACAAAGTTAAAAGATTCTGCTTAAAAACAGTTCATGGTATTTTTTTCAAGCTTCAGCCTTCCAATAATCGTACACATTCCTGAAGCATGAGCCGTATATTTCAGTGAAACTGACTCATTCATGTTCAAGTGCAAGTCTTTGCAGAAATCAGGATTATAAAGTCATTTTAGAGGGACCATGAGATTCAATTCCCCTCTGTTTTGCCAGGATGTATTTTGGGGTAGCTTCTGTATTTACTATCAAATCACTTGTTACCAAGGCTTGCCACACTATAACCTGCTGCCCAATAAAAGCATGCCCTAAGCTTCAGCGCTTACAAGATCAGAATATTTTAATTTTCTTAAAAACTATCATAAAAAGAAACCATAAAAACTTTGAACACATCATTATGAAAGAATGGTTATATCATTCAGGCTCTGAGTGTCTCTCACCATGATTTCTGTCAGCATGAAAGCACGTAAAAATTGGATTTGAACCATCCTTCCCATAATGACCAAACCGAACTTTGAATTTATGAAGAATATTTAAAGATTCTTTCATCTGCAGGGACTAGAGCAAAACCTCCTGTGTGGACATGCCTCAACATTTCCATGCACTCTAAGCTGACAAAGTAAAATATCACCCACAGCTCTGAAACTCTTCTGACAGACGGAGAAAGATTATTGAGCCCATTTGTTAAACAGCTTTCCTGATCAAACTGTGGTGCATCAATAGTACCCTAGACAGCACTGCCGGGCAATTCACTGGAAAAATGCATTTATTCTCATGTCTCACCAGCCTTTAAGTAGAACAGTTAAAAATAAGCAGTATCACCTGCAAATAACGATACATCAAAGTCCAACCCATTTGCTTGTGGTTATTATTTACATTTTTTAAATGTGCTAATGTCTTTTCACTGCTGCCTTGAGAATTAATGAACAGAGATGGATGGGAATCACTTCATCTATGTAGTAATGAGTAACACTAGGAAATCATAGAATAACAGAATGGTTTGGGCTGGAGGAGATCTAAAAGCCCACCCAGTCACACGCCCTGCCATGGGCAGGGA